>NW_007259259.1:329591-345584 GCF_000164805.1 Carlito syrichta
TGCACTCCAGTCTGGGTGACAGAGTGAGACTCCAACTCAAAAAAAAAAAAAAAAATGATATCGGCATAAGTCTGTCATTACTTCCTAACATCCAAGGATTGTGCGAAGCACTCGGGTTTACTGAGTATAGAATTGAATAGGCCTGGGATATACAAACCACTCAAGGTTCTCCTAAACTGTTATCACTGTGCTGGCATGTCCCCAAATTCCAGTGCCATCACTGTACAAGGTAATGGATACTCTATCATTTATATAATGCTGTTCCACAAGTTCAGTCCAGGTAGCCAGCAAAATCCTTCTCAAACTTGTGTGGTATGATTCAGGAAAGGAGTTTTTTCATGTGACACATGTCTTAAATTGCCTTAACGTACTGACATATTTAAACTCCATGTCTGTCAGTTCCTTGTAACTGATTTTGAATCCACAGTAAAGAAGCAAATAAACCAGATTATGATGATGGCCATTTAGGCCCAGCTTCAGTGAATTGAAAAATCAAGGTCCTTGGATATAATAATCGTTCCCTCAAAGATGTATCAAGTACCAAAATCTAAGGCTCAATCAAGTGTTTATGTTTATAAATTTGCATTTTTATGTCAAAATGAGGTTGGTGAAAACCTCCTGTTTCTTGGGATCTGCCATCCACTGCCAGACTCACACCAAGCGTTTTCCCAGATCTAACCAACCACAGCAGTTACCCACGCAAGCAGCATGTGCCCAACATACATCCGGGTCCATTTCAGGAGCTGGGACAGACCTCTGATGTGACAGTTACCACAGTCGGTTTGGCAAATGTTTCAGCAAAGAGAATTTTTGCAGAGATGCAAACTCCAACCAGTTTACAGCACAATAGCACAGAATCTGGAGAAATATGTATCCTTAGACAGGCCCTTTCCATATGAGTTTGGCTTCTAAACCTATATTGTATGTGAGAAGCAAGTAAGAAGAGCTAAGGCAAAATCAGCCGAACCATTGTTCTGTTGTTCTTCTACAACATTTATAAAACTTTTCTTAGCCTTTGCTTCTTAGAAGAACCATGTTCACTGGAGTTTCCCAGGCACCCAAACAGTGCCAGGGATTGGTAGGTAGTAAGCAAGGTAGGTAGATAGAAAGAGAGGAAGGAAGATAGGAACTTAGTGAGTATGTGAATATTTGTTTATAGAATGAGTTTTGTGAACAGAGTTGATCAAGGTTTGTGACCTCAGCCTAAGGCCCAGGTTGTTAATGTTCCTCCAGAGCTTCTGTATTCCCACAGTGTGAGTCAGGCTAGATACAAATTCTTGGTAGATTAATTCTACTGATTCAAGTTTCGGTACAAAACAGGTGTGTACACGAGGCCTGCTTTTAGCAGGTTACATGTCAAAATATGTAAGTGAAGTGACTGTTGTCTTCTAGTAGTAGCTTTCAAAAAGCAAGCACTCCCCCCTCCAGCTGCCAACATGGATGATGGAAGTGCACTCCTAAGAAGCTGCAGAAAGCAATTTGTGATAGGTGTTTTGAGCTTTTATATTCCTTAACACAATAGTACCATTTCTAGAAGTTTGTCTTAAGGAAGTAGTCAGAACTGCCAATAAAAATGTATTGAATGTACTAATAAAACAAATTTGTTGATTGTGGCATATTTTTATAATCAAATAATACAGCTGTTAAGATATTTGCAGGCCGGGCTCCGTGGCTCAGCCTGTAATCCCAGCACTATGGGAGGCTGAGGCAAATGGATTGCCTGAGCCCGCAGGTTGGAGACCAACCCAGGCAACTTGGCGAGACCTCGTCTCTACAATAAACAATCAAAAATTAGCCAGGCGTGGTAGCACATGTCTGTAGTTCCGGCTACTTGGAAGGGTGAGGTGGAAGAATTGCCAGAGCCCAGCAGGTCAATGCTGGGGTGGCCGTGAGTGTGCCACTACACTCAAGCCTGGGGGATGGAGTGAGACTCCAACAAAAAAAAAAAGATATTTGCAGACATTTTAAATTATATGGGATGGTATTGCACAATAATGTTAGATGAAAAAAGCTGAATGCTTATTATCGATAACAGTTTTCATTGTGACTTGTACTATGCTAAGCACTTGGAAATACTAATTCATTTAATTCTTACAATAACCCTTTGAGGTAGGTATTATTGTCCCCATATGGGTGCAGAAATGGAGGTGCAGAGAAATTCATCAGTCTGCTCAGGGTCACATAACTACTATGTAAACTGGGATTTTAAATCATAGTATTCTGGCTCTAGAGCCTAAGTTTCTAAGCTTTACATATACAAGAGGGACTCAACCAGAATTTATTTATACAAAATTGTATATTTATCCTTACATGTTTAAACTTCAGTCACCTTTAAAGTACTCTCCATTTGATGCAATACACCTGTCGAGATGCTTTTTCCACTGCTCAAAACAGTTTTTGAACTTGTCAATTTTGGTGCCTTTTAGTGCTTCTGCCGTTTTTTGTTTCACCTCTTCCACATCAGCAAAATGTTTCCCTTTTGAGGACTTCTTTTCATGGTGGGTAGGGTAAAAAAGGAGGGGGGTGCAAGGTCTGGTGAATAGGGAGGGTGGGGCATGGGTTTGCCTGTTTTGGGCCAAAAACTGCTGAACACTCAGCGCAGTGTGGGTAGGTACATTGTCATGGTGGAAGAGCCAGTCACCTATTTGCCACAACCTGGGACATTTCTTCCGCAAATCGTGATGCAACCTTCTCAACTTCCAGGCAAAAACTTTGGTTGACTGTTTGATCTGGAGGAACAAATTCCTAGTGTATCACAAGGGGCTTACCTTCCAAAAGATAATTCTGGGAGTTTTTTGTGTGTCCCCCTTCATACTGTCCAGTACAAAACTAAGTATACTAAGCGTTTGTTTTTTAAAATAATTTATATGCAAGTAGTCTTAGAATTATTCTACATATTCATAGTTTGGTTGTTTTTGAGTCAGAGTCTCACCCTGTTGCCCAGACTGGAGCACAGTGGCATGTTCAGTTCCAACTCCACCTTCCTAGTAGCACCACCACGCCTGGCTACTTTGGTTTATTGTAGAGACGAGGGCTCACCAAGTTGCCTGGGCTGGTCTTGAATCCCTGGGCTCAGGCAGTCCTCTCACCTCCACCTCCTAGAAGTTAATGTTTCTGTAATAGAAATAATAAGTCATTTAATAGGTAGAACTGGTTGTAAATTGAACTTCTCTGCCTCATGTCCTCTCATAAACCCAAATACTCTTGGCATTTTAATTGTGCTTTGCTTGAGTACCTACTGTGAGCAAGATGTTTAAGAAATATTCTCTAATCTAGCAACTCTGCAGTGTTAGTAGAACTAGTTAGGAGCCTGAGAAATGAAGAGGTTGAATGAGTTTATATACCATATGTATTCTGGTTGACTGAACTGGGTATGGGACTAGGCTTTCTGCATCCAGTTCTCTCTTTAGTCTTAAATCTTTGTAACAGTAAACATTATTATATGTCATATTGGGAACTGTGGTTTTGGTTAACTTGATGTCCCCTGTGGTCTTTGTGTGTGTGTGTGTGTGTGTGTGTGTGTGTGTGTGTGTGTGTGTGTGTTGGGATCTCTGTTGCCCAGACTAGAGTGTGTGTGTGTGTGTTGGGATCTCTGTTGCCCAGACTAGAGTGCAGTGATACGCTCACAGCCATTGCAGCCTTGACCCGCTGGGCTTAAGCAATCCTTCCGCCTCAGCCTTCCAACTAGCTGGAAGTACAGGCATGCACCGCCACGCCTGGCTAATTTTTTGGTTTATTATACAGACAAGATCTCTCCATGTTTCCCAGGCTGGTCTCAAACCCCAGTGCTCAGACAATCCTCCCACCTCCACCTTCTAAAGTATAGGATTATAGGCATGAGGCACCACGCCCAGCCGGTGTTCTTTTCTTAAGACTCTACTTGTTTACCAAATATTTACCGAGCACCTATAAAATATGCTGAACCCTAATCTAGACATTCATATCTCAGATTAGACAAAATCCAAATTCAGAAAAAAAATTGGGAAATTAACTTAAGCGAACAAAGCCATTTCACATTTAATAACACATTATCTAAAACAGTCTATTCCCAGGGCATATAGAATTTATGGAAAAATGTTTTTAAATTTTTTAGGTAATATCTGTTGATTAATTATTATCAGGAAGGATAGTCTACCATTGGCCAAGCCAAGATTATCATTCTGGTGGATGGTCAGTGCTGACAACTTCAAGCAGTTAATTTTGTGGGCTATTTTTCAACTAACTACTTCATCCTGGTAGACCCATCATGATGTAATGCTTTTCAGAATCTCATTTTATAGAAGCTATACCAAAGTTCTTTTTCTTTTGGGAGGGGTTGGAGTCTCATTTCGTTGTCCAGGCTGGGGTGCAGTAGCACACTCATGGCCACTCCAGCATCAACCTGCTGGGCTCCGATGATCCTTCCATCTCAGCCTTCCAGGTAGCTGGAACTACAGGTGCATGCTACCACGCCCAGCTAATTTTTTATTTTATTGTAGAAATGAGGTCTTGCCAAGTTGCCCAGGCTGGTCTCGAACCCACGGGCTCAGGCAGTCCACTCGTCTCAGCCTCCCAAAGTGCTGAGATTACAGGCTGAGCCACCAAGCCCGGCCACCAAAGTTCTTTAGGAGGGGGTTGATTGATGATACCTGCCCTTCACATTTCCAGGTCAGATTTTTTTCCATGTACAACAGCCCTGCTCCCGAGACTTTGACCAAATATGTATATATTCTCTTGGTTTTTTTGTTTGTTTTCTTGCCATCCTCAATGTAGAACTGGAATAGCCCTATGTTCAGACAAGAATAGTCCAGGCCTCTACATTTCATAAGAAAATGTCCCTTAAACTTTGAATGTCTTTTAAAAAATAATTAAAGTCATTTTTGATTCATTACAGATTACCTATATTTCAGGCACATGCTTGAGAATTCTATCTCAAATTGACTTCTTTCCAGTTCTCCAAAGTCTGATTGAGGCCATTGATACTAGCAGGTTGTTTCAGTGCTCAATGGCCAGTCATTCTTCTGAGCATTTGTCAGCAGTGTTTCCCCAGGTATTGGGAATACCATCAGCATTCAAGATGATTTAAAGGAGAGCTCATATTTCGGGAGATAGAACACAAAAATTATATGACCAGTTTAATTCAAGGAAAAAGAGAAACTCACACAACAAACTCTTGTTTTTATACCAGATGAAAAGTGAGCTGAGTTAAAGACAATTTTTTTTTTAGTTGGAGTCTCACTCTTTTCACCTAGGCTGGAGTGCAGTGGCATGCTCACGGCCACCACATCCTCAACCTGCTAGGTTTAAGTAATCCTTCCGCCTCAGCCTTCCAGGTAGCTAGAACTACAGGTGCACACTTCCATGCCCAGCTTTGTGTGTGTGTGTGTGTGATTTATTGTAGGGATGAGGTCTCACCAAGTTGTTCGTGCTGGTTTCAAACCCCCGGGCTCAGGCAGTCCTCTTGCCTCGGCCTCCCAAAGTGCTGGGATTACAGGTTGAGCCACTGCACCCAGCCAATTAAAGACAATTTAAAGAAAAATAGAGTGATTTGCAATGGAGGTATTAAAAGAGATGGCTAAAATAGCAAGGATAGCATGCAAATAGGAAAAGTTTTGAAAGCACTGGTGTGATGATTGAAATGTGGGTCCTGAGGCACTTCAGGAGTTTAGCTCTTCATTGAAATGATGTAAATTTATTTCGTTTAGTAAATTTCTAGAGATGTTAGTGTTCATAACCACTGAACCCTTGTTGCCATTCATACATCTTAACTGCCAATTAGTAAATTGGTTTCATTTGTGAATACAATGAGCTCAAACTGTAACAAGATAATGTACCACATTTGGACAGCAATTTTATAATGTCCCATTTGTCTTTATGGGATTTTGTGACTTTACTATGTTACAGTTGACTGAGAAGTTTATGCTGAAGGGCTAACACAGAACCATCTTTCATCCCCTTGTGCAAAGTATATCCCTCTAAGAAATGCCTGCGGTGGCTGGGCTTGGTGGCTCAGCCTGTAATCCCAGCACTTTGGGAAGCCGAGGTGAGTGGATTGCCTGAACCCGCGGTTCGAGACCTGCCCGGGCAACTTGATGAGACCACATCTCTACAACAAATCAAAAAGTAGCCGGGCGTGGGAGCGCACGCCTGTAGTTCCAGCCACTTGGAAGGCTGAGGCGGAAGGATCGCCGGAGCCCAGCAGGTCAAGGCTGCGGTGGCCGGGAGCGGCCATTGCACTCCAGTCTGGGTGACTGAGTGAGACTCCAACTCAAAAAGTAAATAAATAAATAAATAAAAGAAATGCCTGCGGTTTGTATGGAAAATATTGAGGTTCTTGTGTTGTCTGGAGTGTGAGCTGGCACCAGGGTCACCATGGGTCCTCCCTTGTCCCTCGTCAGCAGGAAGCCGCTTAGCTGGAGAGCTCTGAAGTTGAGGCTTTTTGCCTGTCCCCTCCTGCAGCCATCACACCTGTCCACCTTTAAACTGCCCTCCTTCACCTTTATTTGTATAGACAGGGAAGAGTTTAGGAAGCAACTGAGTTTTTAAAGAGTCTGAGTAGAAAAGTCATAGTTCTAGAGAAGCTGGGACTTCGGTGCCCTGTCCTGGGGGCCTCACTTTCCTTTTTGTCATGTCATCTGGAAGGACCCATTAAACCTGCTTCATCAACCCCAGGTTTCTTCTAGAGTTGCTGTTGATACTTTTTTTAAAATTGTATGTTTCTCCCTGTACTTTTTGGCAATAATTGATCAATTAGATATCTCAGTGAAGTTTCTCAGTAACAGTGTTGCTGTTTTACATTTTTTTACTTTAGCTTTTATTCTGTATAATTGGCAAAACCGGAGAATTACTACAAATATGAATGTGAACTTTTTCTGTGTCTGCTACCTCCGTGACCAACCACACTCTCCCTGTAGGGAAAAGACCATTTTCTCTCATCTGTCACTGGCTATCGCTGCCATTTGGTCTCGTGTCACCATCGGCCTTCAGACCCTCATCATCATTATGCTTTTAACCTGTTTTTCCTCTTTTCAGTCACCCTGAAGCCACAGGTTTCCAAGCCACCCCTCCTCCCATGACTCGTGTGGCCCTGCTCTCTGCATGCTCTCGTCTGCCAACCCCTGTGCTCCCCCCAGGCCTTTCCACTTCATCCTCTGGGACGCTGGGAGATGGCAGCGGCAGAAGCCCTGTGTCCTCAGCCTCTCCCATGAGCATCCCCTTTCCTTCCCCCCAACCTTTTCCTTCTTGCTGTAGCAGCCTGCCTTTCTCTCACAGCCATACCAAGTGCTGCCTTTTCCCTCTAATAGCTCTTGGACCATTGTGCCAGGACATGGGATACCATCATGTCACGTCCAGCCTTTCTCCCCTCTTCCATGGAAAGCCCCAGTCGTGAACCCCAGATCATCAGACTAGACTACCCACCAGCTCTCCTTTCTAATCTGCAGGCACCCCAGACTTACCCTGATAGGTTTTCCTTGAAAGCTCCCTGCTCACTTGAGTAACACTCTCAAATCCTTCATGGTTTTAGTAGCCATGTGGCCAATCCCTTCTATACCCTGTCCCCTCCATTCCCTGACCTCTTCCAGTGAGTTAGTCCTCCACCATGTCACGGGCACTTATTCACATAGTCTTACCTAGACCTGTCCTTACAACACTGCCGCTCTTCAGAGTCTCATTTCAGGCATCTAACTGACCACCACCTCTTCCACTAGGTACACCCCAGTACCCTCACTCTGTAATTTTTTTTTTTTTTTTTTGAGTTGGAGTCTCACTCGGTCCCCCAGACTGGAGTGCAGTGGCTGCTCCCAGCCACCACAGCCTCGCCTGCTGGGCTCCGGTGATCCTTCTGCCTCAGCCTTCCGAGTAGCCGGAATTACAGGCATGCGCTACCACGCCCAGCTAATTTTTTTGATTTATTGTAGAGATGAGGTCTCACCAAATTGCCCAGGCGGGTCTCGAACCCGCGGGCTCAGGCAATCCACTCACCTCAGCCTCCCAAAGGCGCAGGATTACAGGCTGAGCCACTGAGCCTGGCTCACTCTGTCATTTTTAATTATTTATTTATTTTTTTGAGTTGGAGTCTCACTCTGTCGCTCAGGCTGGAGTGCAGTGGCACACTCATAGCCACTCCAGCGTTGGGCTGCTGTGCTCTGGCAGTCCTTCAGCCTCAACCTTCCATGTAGCCGAGCTACAGGAGCGCTGTACCACGCCCGGCTAATTTTTTTTTTATTTACCGTAGAGATGAGATCTCACCAAGTTGCCCAGGCTATTCTCGAATTCATGGGCTCAGGCAATCCGCTCACCTCAGCCTCCCAAAGTGCTGGGATTACAGGCTTGAACCACTGTGCCTGGCCACTCTGTCATTTTTTAAACTTCACCACACCTGTAACCTGTTGATCCATCTTTTCAGATTTTCACATCTTGATTTTATTTGTTTATTTGGAGTCGGAGTCTTGCTCTTTTGTCCAGGCTGGAGTTCAGTGCCATGATCACAACTTGTCACAACCTCATCCTCCCATGTAGCTGGGACTACAGGCATATGCCACCACACCCAGCCTTTTTTTTTTTTTTTTGTAGAGATGAAATGTCACCGTTCTCCAGGCTGGTCTTGAATTCCTGACCTCAAGCGATCCTTCCGCCTTGGCCTCCCAAGGGGCTGGGATTATAAGCGTGAGCCACTGTGCCCCACTTGGTTCCCACATCTCTTTCCAGTTCCCAGTCTATTTTTCTGCTCATTGTAGCAAAATTTCTCAGAAGACTTGGCTTTCTCTAATTTCTCTCCTTGCATTCTGAAACTCACTCCAGGCAGGCTTTCTCCCCTGTGACTCCACTGAAACTGGAATCCAGTGGTCAGTGCTCAGTCCTGATCTCTGTCCCCATCAGTACCCTTTGATGCAATTGAGCAATCCCTCTTCCTGAGGAGCCTTTGTCCATTTAGCTTCCAGGACTCTTCGAGTTTTCTTTACAGTTTCTTTGCTGCTTCCTCTTCATTTTCCCAGCCTTTTGGTGGGGCGGTATCCAGGGCTTAGTCCTGGGGCTCTTCCCTGTAGCTGTGCTCACTCCCTTGTCAGGGCTTTCAAGTACCACCTACATATTGATGACCGAGTTTTACTCTTCACTGCTGAACTCCAGAGTTGTATGTCCAGCTTCTTACTTAGAGTCATCACCTGGCTGCCAGTGTCATCTCACATGTCTAAAAGCAAACTCTTGCTCTGACCTTTCTTTACCACTCCCCTTGTCTCCGTGAAACATCCCCATCCTTCCATTTGCTCGGACCAAACGTCTTGGCATCTCCTTGTTCCTGTCTTTAAAAGCTCATGTCTGGTATCAAGTCAGGTTGGCTTTACGTCAGTGTATGTCTAGGATTCGACTGCTTCTCATCTCCACTGCTACCACCTGTGTCCAAGTTGTCATCATCTCTTGTCTGGAATCCTGCAACCACTCTTGGGACCCTGTTTCCACCCTTGCCTCTGCCATTCCATCTTTTCTCAACCCAGCAGCCAGTGTGATCCTTACACTTAAAATTTGTCAGTGTGCAAGTTAAATCATGTCCTCGGTAAAAGCCAAAGACCTCAAAACTACCTCATACTAGGAATTGAAATAAATCCTTTCCGTTGTTAGCATCACTTAGTATCTATGTTTATACTTGAAAGAAGTAAAACATGTTTGTCTCGTTTTCAGTAAATTACATTGGCCTCTTTTGGATTAAGTTGTTATCTTTATTATTGATATTCTTCAAGACACAAAAAGATTGTGTCAGGTTACATTTTTTTCTACAAATTACAAAAATCTCTGTGTTAGCTTATTAACATTTTTATATTTATCTTTTGCTAAACACATAATTGTATCTTAGATTTGAAGAGTATCCTTTGTCGTGTTTCAGGGTTTTTATGAAAGAGACACCTTGCTGTAAAACTGCATTGCCCACCAAGAAATTGCATCCTTCTTTCCCTTATGTCTACCGTATTCATTCTGAAGTAAAAACCACAAGGAAATAAAATTGAATTGGATCTTTTCTTTGAGCTCAGTGTTCCAAATGGTTTTTGTTCTGAATGATAGTTCAGACTAATGGGATTCAGAATTTTAGGAAGGAGAAAACTTGAGTACCTTCTGCAAGTCACTGTCCTTGACGAGATCTTCATAACCATTTTTTTTCACATAGGCTTACTTTTTAGGTGGGAACAGAGGCTCTGGGAGATTAAGTACATAATCAAGATCGCACAAGTGAGAAATCTGGGGTTAAATCCAGATCTGACTCTCCTGCTGTACACCCGCCTTATCAACGTGGCTGTTTAACTGGTTTTGTAAGCTAATTTATCACTGGCAAGACACTGAACACCTATCAGTTTCCTAAATGTGATGGTCATGGATAAAAAGGAGATCCATTAACTATAATGCTTTGAATATTTTCCTTTTTTCACCTGACAAATTATTCTTTAAAAATCTTACTATTAGCCCCTTTCTCTTAAACTTACCACTAAGAATTCTAAAATGAAACCATGTCTATAAACTGTTAACACTTGGGGCGGAGAGGACATGAGGGATTGAGTCACTGCTCAGAACTTTAAAAACCATTCTAAAAAATTCCACATATTCAACTGAATTGCTCGAGTCTTTGTGGTGCATTTGTCAACAAGGTGTCTTATAATTGTGTGTTATCTCTGCAGTGATCCCGCCATGAAGCAGTTTCTGCTATACTTGGATGAGTCCAATGCCCTGGGGAAGAAGTTCATCATTCAAGACATTGATGACACGCACGTCTTTGTAATAGCAGAGTTGGTTAATGTCCTGCAGGAGCGAGTGGGTGAATTAATGGACCAAAATGCTTTTTCTCTTACCCAGAAGTGAAAATATTCAATGCTGACCACTTAAGGAGTTATAAGCAGCAAATGTGAAGGATGCACCGCTCAGTATCTCATGTAACTGTTTGATCTTAGAGGATCACTTAGGAGCTTACTGCAGGAGACAGGGATCATTTGTTCAGAAAAAGACCCTGAACTGATTGCGTTGTACCATAGAATTAAAAAATAAAATCTTCAACAGTTGGCTGTAATTTGGTTTTTATTATCCTTTATTAAAATATAAATGTCAATATTTTCCCTGCTCTTTTAATACCAATGCAATAATATATTAAGATATAACGGGCCAGGCTCGGTGGCTCAGCCTATAATCCCAGCACTTTGGGAGGCCGAGGTGAGTGGATCACCTGAGCCTGTGGGTTTGAGACTAGCCCAGGCAACTTGGTGAGACCTCATCTCTACGATAAAATTGTAAAAAATTAGCCAGGTGTGGTAGTGCATGCTTGTAGTTCCTGCTACTTGGAAGGCCGGGACTGAAAGATTGCTGGAGCCCTGCGGGTCAACACAGGTAGCTGTAAGCGTGTCACTGCACTTCAGCCTGGGTGACAGACTGAGACTCCCAACTCAAAAAAAAAAAAAATTATAATGGAGTGTGCTTTTAAATTATCAGTGTAGGCTGGGCGTGCTGGCTCACAACTGTAATCCTAGCACTTTAGAGGGCCAGGGGGAGAGGATTGCCTGAGCCCGGGGGTTCGAGACTAACCTGGACAATTTGGCAAGATCTCATCTCTACAATAAATCCAGAAAAAAAAATTAGCCAGGCATGTGGTGCTTCTGTAGTACCAACTACTTGGAAGGCTGAGGCAGAGGATTGCATGAGCCCAGCAGGTTGAGGTTGTGGTAACCGTGAGCGTGCCACTGCACTCCAGCCTGGGTGGCAAAGTGAGACTCTGACTCAAAAAAAAAAATCAGTGAAGAATGAAAATCAGTTCTATGTGTGCCTTATGAGAATCCCTATTAAATTTATCTAAAGTGGAAACAAGTCAGTGTTATAGGAAGTGACAGATTAAAATATATTACATATAGTTCTCTGATCAGAGGGCAGAAACTATTAAAGACAGTGTCATGAGGATAGGAGTTTTCCAAGAAAAGCAAACTGAAATTTTATTAAACTCAATGTACCTGCTTCCTTATGGTTGTTCAAAGCACCTGTATACCATTATCACTCAATGGATTACTGGCTCTGGAAGTCTCCACAATTAGGTATAATTATCATTCCCACCCATATAACTCAGTCTACTCAAATTTGATTCCCACATAGCAATGCAGTTTTGGTGGGTTACTGATGGCTTGGTACTAAAAATATGTCTCTTTCAGCTGTACTGAAGTGTTTTCACATATTTCAGTCATCCTAAATCCATTTTTAGTATTCCTCAGACATAAGTTGCCTAGTACCTTTTATATTAACATGGAACTCAGAGGAAATATCTCTTAGAATCCCAGGGTTTAAAAGATATTAGGAGAAAGCTACACTGAAACATTGAACAGTGACTGCAGAAGGTATTAAGCGAAGGAAAATATTTTGTTGGGGTTTTTTTGTTTGCTTATTTGTTTGAGTCAGAGTCTTACTCTGTTGCCAAGGCTGGAGTGCAGTGACATGCTCATGGCCACCACAACCTCAAACTGCTGGGCTCAGGTGATCCTTCCCCCTCAGACTTCCAAGGAACTACAGGCATGCGCCACTCCCAAAGTGCTGGGATTATAGGCGTGAACCATCAAGCCCGTCCTGCCTTACCCAGTTTCTGCCAATATTCCTTGACTTGTGTAAGTTTTTAGATGAGCAGATTTTCACATCTTTAGTACCTATTCCATTTGCTTTCTTCAGAAACACCTAATCATTAGTTAATTTTCCATGATTAACTCCTTATATTCATTGCTTTTTTATTTTCTGTTCCCGAATGCTTTTCAGTTTGTCACTAAACGATTTACTTTAAAGAAAACCTATGGCCAAGTGCAGTGGCTCACACCTGTAATCCCAGCACTTTGGAAGGCGAAGGTGAGAGGATTGCCTGAGCCCAGGGTTTGAGACCAACCTGGGCCACATGGCGAGACCTCATCTCTACAGTAAATCAAAAATTAGCTGGGCATGGTAGCTCGCGCCTGTAGTTCTGGCTACTTGGAAGGCTGAGGCAGAAGGATTGCTGGAGCCCAGCAGGTTGACGCTGGGATGGCCGTGAGCATGCCACTGCACTCCAGTCTGGGTGACAGAGTGAAAGTCCGACTCCAAAGAAAAAAGAAAAAACCTGTTCCTCCTGCTTCCAGTATGACTTTCTCTTGGCTACTGAGCTTTGGGTTACATTGCACACCCAACTACTCCTTGTCACAACCTGTTTTTGTTTAATGAAGATAAGGTTCATTTGTATCTTTTAATTTTAATTTTTTTGAGTTGGAGTCTTACTCTGTCGCCCAGGCTAGAGTGTAGTGGCGCGCTCACGACCACCACAGCCTCGACCTGCTGAGTTTAGGCAATCCGCCTCAGCCTTCCAAGTAGCTGGAACTACAGACACATGCCACCACGCCCGAGTAATTTTTTGTGATTTATTGGGATGAAGTCTCACCAAGTTACCCAGACTGGTCTTGAACCCCCAGGCCCAGGCAATCCTCTCATCTCGGTTTCCCAAAGTGCTGGGATTACAGGCTGAGTCACTGTTCCCTGCCTATATCTTTTATTTTTTTATTTTTTTGTTTTTTGTTTTATTTTTTATTTTTTGAGTTGGAGTCTCACTCTGTCACCCAGACGAGTGCAGTGGCCGCTCCCAGCCACTGCAGCCTCAACCTGCTGGGCTCCGGCGATCCTTCCACCTCAGCCTTCCAAGTAGCTGGAACTACAGGCGCGCGCTACCACGCCCGGCTAATTTTTTGATTTATTGTAGAGATGAGGTCTCGCCAAGTTGCCCAGGCGTGTCTAGAACCTGCGGGCTCAGGCAATACACTCACCTCGGCCTCCCAAAGTGCTGGGATTACAGGCTGAGCCACCGAGCCCAGCCTTATCTTTTATTTTATTTATTTATTTATTTATTTTTATTTTTAATTTTTGAGTTGGAGTCTCACTCGGTCACCCAGACTGGAGTGCAGTGGCCACTCCCGGCCACCGCAGCCTCGACCTGCTGGGCTCTGGCGATCCTTCCGCCTCAGCCTTCTGAGTAGCTGGAATTACAGGCGCGCGCTACCACGCCCAGCTAATTTTTTGATTTATTGTAGAGATGAGGTCTCGTTGCCCAGGTGGGTCTCGAACCCGCGGGCTCAGGCAATCCACTCATCTCAGCCTCCCAAAGGCGCGGGATTACAGGCTGAGCCACCGAGCCCGGCTTATCTTTTATTTTTAATTGAAGTTCTCTTCTTTATGCACAATACACATTCATTGCAGGCAGACTGAAAAAAGGAAGCAAAAGAAGAAAATATAGTTCATCCTTAATCTCACCACTCAGGAATAACCACAATTTTAAAAACAGAATTTTTTTTGAGTCGAGGTCCCACTCTGCTACCCAGGCTGGAGTGCAGCAGCACAATCATGGCTCACTACAGCCTCACCTCCTGGGCTCAGGCAATCCTTCTGTCTTAGCCTTCTGAGTAGTTGAGACTACAGGTGTGCACCACCATGCCTGGTTATCTTTTTGTAGAGACAAGGGCTCAGTGTGGCCTAGACTGGTCTCAAACTCATGGCTTCAAACAATCCTCCTACTTTGGCCTTCTAAAGCTCTAGGATTACATGCGTGAGCCACTGCATCCAGCCTAAAATTTTAATGACAATCTTCAAGCTGTTTTCTAATAATATAAAAGCAGTCCTGCTCCCTCTCCCAATGAGATCACACTGCTTTGACCCTTGCAGTGTTTCATGATCTTTTGTTTGTTAAAAACATGAAACAGAATTTCTATTTCAGAGGAAAATGTTTCTTCTGATTTCTTGAGTCTGTTAGTTTAACGTGGGGAGCTTTTAAAAAGTATTGATGCCTGGCCTCAGCCCCCAGTTGTTCAAATGTAGTTGTTCTGGGACAGGACCCAAGCATCCCCATTTTAAAAAGTTTTCCCTGGTGTTTCCAGTCAGAGCTGAGAACTCCTGGACCAGTGTGTACAACAGAGACTCTGGATAGGAGTTTTGTTTTGGGGTTTGTTTGGTTTTCAGCAGGCTAATTTACCAGCACAGCTGTTTCTTTTTACTGCCAAGGAAATGCTGCGCCTACCCAGCAGGGAAGCAGCTTTTGTTAAAATTCACTAATTAGATAACTGATTCCCCAAGTCATTGCTGGATCTTAACTGATGGATGTCACCTTGGTTGGGATCCTTCCGTTAGATTGAGAAAAGTAATTGCAGCACTCTTAACTGGGTAGGGCTGTTTTAAGAACAAATTCACTGTAAGATATTATAGTAATTTACTTATTGACTGTTTACCATGAATCATGTTTTTAGTAAAACAAAATCTTAGGCTATGTTAGGATATCACTTCTCAGGCAGGGTCTTATGAGGCGGATTTACTCAGTATTAACCTATCATAGTTACTCCTCTGTTGCCCTAAAACCCTCAGTAACTTTTGCGCTTACCTTGGATGTGTGTGATTTGCATTTTGCTAAGTTAAGGACAGAAGTTGACTATCACACCCCAAAACAGGGAGAGCAGAGGCAGAACCGTGAGAAATGCACACACAAAACTAATCTAGTGACATGAAAAGTTTACAGAAATCTTGAACTTCAGAGTACATGGAAGGGAGGGGTTAGTCCTATGTCAGTCTTATCAAATACATTAAGTCAGGCACCATTTGCAGTTGTGATTTATCAGTAATGCATCTTGGAAATTTTGGTAGAAAGTACCGTATCTATGAGTGTTTAAACCTTTATGGCTACACTGGGTAACTGGTCCAAAAAATGCTGTGAAAATTTTCCGGTATAAAATTATTGCAGTCATGATTGGGGCAGGATATGCCACTGAGGGCTTCTTTATTGGCGCCTCTCAGACTTTACAGGACATGTAGATCATCTGGAAATCTTGTTAAAATGCAGATTCTGATTGAGTGGGGTCTGGGCTAGGGCTGAGACTGCATTTCTAGCAAGCTTCCAGGTGATGGCAGTGCTGTGTTGGGCATGTCATCTCTTGAGTACTATTGTGCTTTTTTTTTTTTTTTTTTTTGTTGGAGTCTCACTCTGTCACCCAAACTGGAGTGCAG
>NW_007259259.1:345922-353548 GCF_000164805.1 Carlito syrichta
AGCGCACACCTGTAGTTCCAGCTACTTGGAAGGCTGAGGCAGAAGGATCACCTAAGCCCAGCAGATTGATGCTGGGGTGGGCATGAGTGTGCCTCTAACTTGAAAAAAAAAAAAAAGAAAAAAAAAAGAAATTCAACACAGTAGGCTCAGTGGCTCATGTTTGTAATCTCAGCATTTTTGGAGGCCAAGGTGGGAGGATTGCTTGAGCACAGGAGACCAAGACCACCCTAAGGCAATATAGGGAGACCTAAGTATGAACAGATTACTTTTGCTAATTTTTAACTTTCTATAAATAGAATCATACAGTATCTATTCTGGCAGTATCTAGCCTGGCATATATTACCATTGTATTTGTAAGATTCATCCATGCTATTGCATTAAATCTAGTTTGTTCATTCTTACTGCTTTACAGCATTCCATTGTTTGCCTTAACCACACTACTAAATATTTTGGCTACTAAATACATCCCAAAGATTAATAAATAATGATAGGTGTATTAAACTTCAATTTAAACTTGACAAATATACATTAAAAAATTACCATTATCATATAGTCACACTAACAAATTTTTTCTCCAGTTACAGAATTTGTGCAACTTTATGTGTTTGAGAGAAGAAATGGAAGTACCAAATCTAATTACAAAATATACTGGCATGCATTATATTCCTCTTCTAAGGTTACTATAATAACGTCATTCCTTCACTTATTCATTCAGAATATAATTATTAAATGTCTACTGGGTCTTAGACGAAAAGGATAGATACGGTTGCAAAAAAAGATGGATGAGGTACTTGTATCAGTTAGAGATGCTCTTACAAGTAACAGACCACCAACTAAGAGTGATTTCAGCAATAAAGAAACTTCATTTTCCCATATAGCAAGAATTCTGGAGGTAGATAGTTCCAGAGTGTAACTCCTCCTCTACGCTGCTATCCAAATAATGTAAACTTTTCACCCTTGACTCGCTGCCTTATAGAGCCGTGGATAGATGCTTGGACCTCACCACTCCAAGGGTTACATGCTCACAACAGCAGCCCAAACAAGAAAGGGAAGGCTCCACTTGCCCCCAGAAAAAATAAGGAAAAACTTCCTCCTGGTGTCACTTACCTTTCCGCCAGAGAGAGAAAGTTCTTCTCCAGAATCCTCCCACATGTCCATCCGCGGAGCCCTCACTGGCAAAGAGGAACCGACTCTTAAAATCATGTGTTGTCTCTGGACTTTTAAAATCACCTGGAGCCAGGCATGGTGGCTCACGCCTATAATCCCAGCACTTTGGGAGGCTGAGGTGAGAGGATTGCCTGAGCTCATGGGTTTGAGACCAGCCTAGGCAACTTGGTGAGACCTCATCTCTACAATAAATCAAAAAATTAGCCGGGCATGGTAGCGCGCGCCTGTAATTACAGCTGCTTAGAAGGCTGAGGCAGAAGGATCACCGTGAGCATGCCACTGCACTCCAGCCTGGACAACAGAGTGAGGTGCCAACTCACAAAATAAAAATAAAAAATAGAAAATTCACCCGGGGCCTTCTTACAGAAGAATTCCAAATGTAGATGGTGTCCAGAAGAGGAGGTAGAGCTTAGTCCCCTACCATCCCCACTGGAGGGGGGGCTGCACTGGTTAACTTGCTTCCAAAGCATAGGTTTTGGAAGGGATGAAAGATATCCAAAGAATGGCAAAACCTGGAAAACACTACCTTAGCCTGGTGAGCGAGATCAACCCAGTAACTGGTTCTGTTGAGAGCATGCTCCCCGGATACCATGTGAGAAGGGCGCTTCATCTCTGTAGACTTCTTCCTGCAACAGCATAATCCCCATCTTCCCATGAGAAAAGCATCAGATAAATACTAATAATATAGGCACTGCATAAATACACCACTGACCTATCAGCTGATCATTTTATTGTTTGGTGTATGGTTAGGAAGAAAAGACAAATAATTCTGTTGGCATGTTTGTTTCTGCAATAGACTAATAAGTATTGAAGTCTTAAAAACTTGTATTGAACCTCCAAATTTAATTTAATCTCCAGTATTTGACAAAGTTAACTGTCCTTACTAAAGAACAAACATTCATGCCACATATTTCAGAAATTTATATTTACTAAAATGTTCTAATACTTCACAAGTACTAAAAAAATATAATTTTTTTGAGTTGAAGTCTTGCTCTGTTGCCCAGGCTGGAGTGCAGTGGCATGCTCGTGACCCCACAGCCTTGACTTGCTGGGCTCAGGTGACCCTTTTGCCTCAGCCTCCCAAGTTGCTGGAACTACAGGTGTACGCCACCATACCCTGCTAATTTTTTTTTTTTTTAACTGTAGAGATGAAGTTTTGCCAAGTTACTGAGACTGGTCTCATACCCCTTGAGCTCAAGCAATCCTCTCGCCTCTGCTTTCCAAAGTGCTGGGATTACAGCCGTGAGCTGCTGCGCCCGGCTCTCAAGTAGTAAATTTTAGGAGAAGTACTCTTTCTCTCTGTTAAATCAATATTTTGACTTATATTTCAGTATTGGAAAAAATGAACACAAAAGATTGAGAGAAGCCAGAAAGGAACATGATTCAATGATAATTAAATGGGTACAGCTAAAAATAGTAATCAATGCTACAAGAATACCAGGCACAGGATTCTGAGTATGATGACATGAACAGGTCACATTTTCTGAATTGCATCCTTAGGAGGGACTAGTGCAGAAGGGAATATAAGGAAAGAGTCATGTGAAAAAAAGACAACTCCTTAGTAGGTCGTAATGATTTCTGTTTTCTTTTTTCTATTTTTTTTTTTTTTTGAGTTGGAGTCTCACTCTGTCACCCAGGCAGGAGTGCAGTGGTACACTCATGGCCACCCGAGCATCAACTGACCTGCTGGGCTCTGGCGATCCTTCTGCCTCAGCCTTCCAAGCAGCCAGAACTACAAGCATGCATTACTACCCCCAGCTAATTTTTTATTTATTGTAGAGATGAGGTCTCGCCAAGTTGCCTGGGCAGATCTTGAACCCACAAGCTCAGGCGATCCACTCACCTCGGCCTCCCAAAGTGCTGGGATCACAGGCTGAGCCACTGAGCCCGGCCTAATTTTTTGATTTATTGTAAAGATAAGGTCTTACCAAGTTGCCCAGGTTGGTCTCGAACCCCTGAGCTCAGGCAATCCTCTCATGTCGGCCTCCCAAAGTGCTGGGATTACAGGTTGGGCCACCATGTCCGTCCAGTTTCTGTTTCCTTAAAACCCAGATTAGGTCCAATTAGGTACTTGATGAAATGCAGAAGAAACATAGAAGTTTATTTATTCTGCTTCGTGATTCTTTATCATCCTAGCCCAAAACAATACAGTGGGTTACTCCCTTGAAAGGACAGACCGAGAGTGGGAAGCCATTTTTCATCTTGTTCTTAAACCCTGACACAATGATGAGAAAGTAGAAGCTATGCTTTTGGAGAAATGTACACCTCAGGTATAATTAACTTTACCGACTTTGTCTTTTCAGAAACAGACTTCCAGGTATCAGAGGTATCTCATAGTGGCAATCAAGCTTGCTAGAGTAAAGGGAATTTACAGAGCCTAAGACATCATGCATTGGGCAAGGATTGTAAAAGTCTTGGAACCTGTAATTACAAAAGTTATAACCGCTCAGAGGGAGAGCAAGTGGGGATTCGATCTTCCAGTAAATTGGGGACGATCTACAGGGAAGCCAAGGATCCCCCGAAGCTACCCACTGGGGATGCCTAGGAGATAGGGGAGGTACACCCTCCATTAGGTCTAAGGAATGTCGTTTGGGAAGGTGCAGTAGAATTAGAATCCTTGTCACGCCCTTCTCTAGGGGCTATGATAATGTGGGCGGACATTAATGGGTCTCTGTGTCGCAGGATCTCCAAGACATCCACAGGTGGTCGACAAGGAAGTCACAGCAGTCACGGCAATCACGTGCAACATCTCCAAGAAAAGGATTTAAGCAAGGACTCTGGGGGGCTACGACGCCACACTCGCCTAGAGTGTAGGCCCACTCCCTGTCTGTGGGGGGTGAACTTTTCTTAAATAAATATTTTCTTCTCTCACCCCTGTGTGTTCTAATTCCTTGCAATTTACTCAGATCTCGGGGTTCCCAGCGCAGCACCTCCAAGTTGCCAGCCCTGGCAGTGCTGCTGTGCCTCCCTGTACCTCTCCACCCTCACCCTGCCCCTTGCCCATGACATTTCTCTTTGGGAAGAACGAAAGCAGCTTAACACATTAACTCTTCAAATTTGCTTTTCTTTTGAGTCAGGTTCTCGCCCTGTCACCCAGGCTGGAGTGCAGTGGCACGATCGCAGCTCACCACAGCCTCAAACTCCCAAGCTTAAGTGATTCTCTGCCACAGCCTCTGGAGTATTTGGGGCTACAGGCATGCACCACCATGACTGGCTAATTAGAAAAATTTGTTTAGCTGGGCTCGGTGGCTCAGCCTGTAATCCCGCGCCTTTGGGAGGCTGAGGTGAGTGGATTGGCTGAGCCCGCGGGTTCGAGACCCGCCAGGGCAACTTGGCGAGACCTCATCTCTACAATAAATCAAAATTAGCTGGGCGTGGTAGCGCGCGCCTGTAGTTCCAGCTACTCGGAAGGCTGAGGCAGAAGGATCGCTGGAGCCCAGCAGGTCGAGGCTGCGGTGGCCGGGCTGGGTGACAGAGTGAGACTCCAACTCAAAAAAAAAAAAAGAAAATGTTACTGTGGCTTTTTGAACATAGCAATTGTGCCTGGTTTCTCTGACTTCTGACTTCCTGCTCTGTTAGGAGGATTTTGGTTTGACTCAAATAACTCAAGTTGCTTGCTCTGCCTGCCCCCAACAGTCCCAGAAGCAGACCTCATCTTGGCCAGGTCCTATAGCGGAGGAGAACTACTGAAGTTGGAATATGCATGCAAATGTGTAGCCTGTGTATGGTATACAATAAGCATTTTTCCATGTTGCCTTTTAAAATCCCAAATTTTTTAGCCGGGCATGGTAGCGTGTACCTGTAGTTCCAGCTACTTGGAAGGATGAGGCGGAAGGATCACCTGAGGCCAGCAGGTTGAGGCTGCGGTGCCTGTGAGCATGCCACTGCACTCCAGCCTGGGTGACAGAGTGAGACTCCAACTGAAATAATAATAACAACAACAACAACAATAATAAAATCACAAATTTTGGCCCGATGCAGTGGCTCATGCTTATAATCCCAGCACTTTGTGAGGCTGAGGCATGAGGATTGCTTGAAGCCAGGAGTTCAAGGCTACATACAGTAAACTATGATTGCACCATGGCTCTCCAGCTGGGTAACAGAGTGAGACCTTGCATTAAAAAAAAAAAAAAAATCGGCTGGACTCAGTGACTCAGCCTGTAATCCCAGCACTTTGACCGAGGCGAGTAGATTACCTGAGCCTGCGGGTTTTAGACCAGCCCACCAACTTGGCAAGACCTCATCTCTACAATTAATCAAATATTAGCTGGCCGTGGTAGTTCCAGCTACTTGGAAGGCTGAGGCAGAAGGATCACCGGAGCCAAGCAGATTGAAGCTGGGGTGGCCATGAGTGTGCCACTACACTCCAGCCTGGGCAAAGGAGTGAGACTCCAAGTAAAAAAAAAAAAAAAAAAAATCACTCATTTTAATAAGTATGCTGTATCTTTGTATCATATTATAATTTACTTAGCCACTTCCCTATTGCTGGAATGTAGGAGGTTTGGGATATTTTGAGTATCTAAGTAATACAATGGTGAATAACATGTAAAAAAAATCTATTTTCTTCAGGAAGATTCCTAGATATAGAGTCACTGAATTATAGTATATCAATATTTTTATGGTCCTTGATACAGATTTCTAAAATTGCTTTCCAGGCTGGGCATAATGGCTTATACCTGTAATCCCAGCACTTTGGAAGACTGAGGTGAGAGGACTGCTTGAGCCCAGGCTTTGAGCCTAGCCTGGGCAACATAGCAAGACCTCATCTCTACAAAAAATAAAAAAATTAACTGGCTGTGGTGGTGCAGGCCTGTAGTACCAGCTATTTAGGAGGCTGAGGCAGAAGGATCGCCTGACCCCAGGAAGTCGGGACTGTGAGTCGTGATCATGCTTGCCACTGCACTCCAGCTGGGCGACAGAGTGAGACCCCGACTTTAAAATAAAATAAAATAAATAAAATAAAGTAAATAAAATAAAATAGCTATCAGAGTAACAGCCGAAAATGCCACCAACAATGTTCAAGCATCCTGATTTCCCAGAACTTGGCTAGGTCCTGGGGCCATCCTAGGGTCACACAGTACATTGACTAGAATGTCTCCTTTTATCATTCAACTGCCAGGTATTGTTCTAGGGTTTGGGGAGATGAACACAACATTCCTGCTACCACAGAGCTCAGATTCCAGGGCAGGAAAGACAACAATGTGGTAAATACCATCATGTAAGTATTTATACAATGCTATGTGAGACAGGTGGGAACATCTAATTCTGCCTGAAACTTCACAGAAGAGGTGGCATTTATACTGCAATGGAAAGAATCAGTAGTTCACCAGGCAGCAGGAAAGGAGAAAGCTCTCAAGCAGAAACAGCAACATGGTCAAACAATAGAGGTGCGCAGTGGTGCGTCAAGTTCCAGGAACTGCAGGCTGTTCAGCCAGGCCTGAAGACAAGCAGGATGTGTCTGGGGGCGTGGGAGGGGAGGGGACCCTGTGGGACCTTGTATTTTTATGCTAAAACATCTGGATTTCATCCTGTAGGCAGTGGGAAGCAACAGAAAAATTTTAAGCAAAATAATGTCATGATTTGCCTCCACAGACTTCTGACTATAGATTTTTATATGGATTTGCTTCTGGTATCCTTTTAGAAAGGCGGAAAGCCACTGGCAGGAGTTTGGAGAGTTAAGCGGAGGAGGGGCAGGCCAGAAGCGGAAGATCTGGTTAGGATGCTGTCTCAACACAACCGGTGAAAAAACGAGGTCTCCAATGTGGATGTTGCCATGGAGATGGAAAAGAATAAAACAAAGGTATCTAGGAGGCAGGAGTTGGTGAGGGACGCTGTGGCGGAGGAGACAGAAAGGAAGGGATAACCCATTCACCAAGACAAGAAGGAGCAGAAGGTTCACGGAGGAAGATGTGTTTGATTTTTGAATGCCAGAGTTGAGTTCCTGCAGGTGCAGAAGTCCAATGGACCTAGGATGGATTACATGGCTTGCTCACAGGGGAAAGGAGGAGTAGCCATGTGATTTGCAAGTTTGTGTCGTGGTAGGGAGCTGTGGTTTTGACGTCCCTCTAGTGAATTATCTGGGCATATCCTTTGCCCATTTATCTTTTTAGGATCTTAACGTGCGTTTTGGTTTTTTGGGTTTTTTTGAGTTGGAGTCTCACTCCATTGCCCAGGCTGGAGTGTAGTGGCACACTCACGGCCACCCCAGTGTCCACCTGCCAGGCTCCGGCAATCCTTCTGCCTCAGCCTTCCAAGTAGCTGGCACTACAGGTATGTGCCATCACGACCGGCTAATTTTTTGCTTTATTGTAGAGACGAGGTCTCACCAAGTTGTCCAGGCTGGTCAAATCTCTGGGCCCAGGCAAACCTCTCACCTTGGCCTTCCAAAGTGCTGGGATTATAGGCTGAGCCACTGAGCCCAGCCCTTTTTTTTTTTTTTTTTTTTTTTTTTTTTTTTTT
>NW_007259259.1:353681-354653 GCF_000164805.1 Carlito syrichta
GAGATGAGGTCTCGCCAAGTTGCCCAGGCGGGTCTCGAACCTGCAGGCTCAGGCAACCCACTCACCTCAACCTCCCAAACCGTGGGATTACAGGCTGAGCCACCAAGTCCGGCTTTTTTATTTATGGTAGAGATGAGGTCTCGCCAAGTTGCCCAGGCAGGTCTCGAACCTGCAGGCTCAGGCAATCCACTCACCTCGGCCTCCCAAAGCTGGGATTACAGGCTGAGCCACCAAACCCGGCTTTTTAAAAATAAATTTGGTGAGTTTATTTTAGATTATTGTTTGTCACATTGACCAAAAACCAAATGTCCCTGTAACCTTTAGTTTTTATTTCAATTCTTTTATGTCGAGGGAAAATAAAAGTTCGATGAATTATTGTTGTCTATGGGGACAATAAGCCATATGAACCTCAGCTAACAGGTGAATATAGGAAATAACCATTAACATATCCCCCCCCCCCGAAAAGCAGGAGAGATGAAGATTTACTGTCCACATCTTATATTCAGTCATGAAAGAGAACAGAATCGACCGGGCGTGGTGGCTCAAGCCGGTAATCCCAGTACCTTGGGAGGCCAAGGTGAGAGGATTGCCTAAACTCGGGGGTTGTGTAGTTTCAGCTACTTGGAAGGCTGAGACGGAAGGATCTCCAGAGCCCAGCAGGTCAAGACTGCGGTGGCCGTGAGTGCGCCACTGCACTTCAACCTGGGCGACAGAGTGAGACTCCAACTCAAAAAAAAAAAAAAAGAGAACAGAATCAGTGTAGAATGACACCAGTACAGGGCACTGAACCCTAGGTGTTCTCAGCAAGTTAGACAAAGTTTGAAGCACTTTTTATCCTGCATTTAATACTTTTTGTTTTTTGTTTTTTGTTTTTGAGTTGGAGTCTCACTCGATCGCCCAAACTGGAGTGCCGTGGCCGCTCCCGGCCACCACAGCCTTGACCTGCTGGGCTCCGGCAATCCTTCTGCCTCA
>NW_007259259.1:354673-355408 GCF_000164805.1 Carlito syrichta
TTCTGCCTCAGCCTTCCGAGTAGCCGGAATTACAGGCATGCGCGACCACGCCCAGCTGATTTTTTTAATTTATTGTAGAGATGAGGTCTCGCCGCCCAGGCGGGTCTCGAACCCGCAAGCTCAGGCAATCCACTCACCTCAGCCTCCCAAAGGTGCGGGATTACAGGCTGAGCCACTGAGCCCGGCTAATACTTATTTTAATGTAAACGTATATGTTCAAAATAAAATTTTCACTATATCACAAACTTTCAGATCAAACAAGATTTTAAAAAATACTTTAGGGCTGGGAGTGGTGGCTCAAGCCTGTAATCCCAGCACTTTGGGAGGCTGAGATGAGAGGACTGCCTGAGTACAGGGATTCAAGACCAGCCTGGGCAACTTGGCAAGACCTCATGTCTACAATAAATCTAAAAATTAGCCAGTTGTGGTGCCATGTGCCTGTAGTTCCAACTACTTGGAAGGCTGAGGTGGAAAGATCACCTGAGCCCATCAGGTCGAGGCTGCGGTGGTTGTGAGTGTGCCACTGCACTTCAGCTTGGGTGACAGAGTGAGATTCCAGCTCAAAAACAAACAAACAAATAATATTTTAAACTTCCAGTTCCATTTAGTAATTTTGCAAGACATCACTCTAACAATGAGACTAAGGTAGATAAAATGAAAAATTATTGTTTTCTTTTCTTTTTTTTTTTTTTTAATTGGAGTCTCACTCTCGCCCAGACTGGAGTGCAGTGGCTG
>NW_007259260.1:0-48867 GCF_000164805.1 Carlito syrichta
CTGATTCTAGCATCCACAAACAGGTGTATGAGCACACTGGAACCTATTTCCCTCTGCCTTTCAATCTGTCCATTCAGCAGTATGTAGTCTTGGTTCCTAGATTAAAATGGGGGGTATAAAAGAGGAAAATAATGTAGGAAGGGGGGTCAACAGGAAGTTAGAGAGAGAGAAGAGTGAGAGAGAAAGCAGACATACATACCAACTATCAGGTGAGAAAGAGACACAAGGCCGGAAAGAAGTGAAAAAAGACACATAAGAAAGATTCCCTAAAGAATACTGATAGCTACACAGTGACAGATCAATATAATCATGAAACAGTGTATGTCAGAAGGTAAAAAACAAAAGTGATCAGAATAAAAAGTCAGAATGATAAAATCATAAGTCACAATAAGAGATCAGACTAAAATAACTTCAGCTCTGATCTCTGGCCTCTCCCTTTTGTTTTTTATTGCAGGCAGCTAGATTTACTCACAGTTTGGGTTTGGCTGCCTGGGAGCTGCTTTTATCTGATTCAGTTTAGGGGTGGGGCTTTCTTACCTTAGGAACTGAGGTGGAGTTTGTTGATAGGTGGGCAGGGCAATGGAAATCTCTGCCTGGAGAAAGGCAGAGGCAGATTCTCTTTCGCAGATCCATTTCTCTCCGCTTGTCTGGGTCCCCAAGCTTGGAGTCATGAACTGAGTGCCTCAGCCAGGGTGGGCCCAGAGCTCCAGAGCTCCAAATCTCCAACGGGCAGGTGGTGAGTGGCGAGAGTGGCCCTGGGACCCCCACAGGGTTCTTCAGCCAGGAATGGGACAGGTGTCTCTGAGGGGCGGGTGCCCAGAGCCTCCCTGAGTGATCGGCCACTTGATGCTGGGTGCCGGGTGAGAGGCGATGTAGCCAGGGAGCTAACTGAGACCCGAGACTCCCATGCACATGGTGGAACAGCAGCAGCAGGGAGCCACAGTATCCGGCCCTGCATGGGACCAAAGGTCCCCAGGCCTTGGACCAGCACGGCTGGTGGTGAGCTGGGGGATGGGGAAAGAAGAGTAAGACTCTTTTTGGGAACTCATGTTTGGAGAATCTCACAAGTTCACATATGCCATCGCCATCTTGTTCAGGACTCTGTTTTATTCTTGACAGGGAGAGGAAGATTTTAATTATGATGATATTAGTTATTTGACTCAATTCGACTTCTTATCTACTACTTCCAAGTGATTTGGGTATTTAGATGCCATAGGATAGTGGAAGGGATAAGTTGTAACCTGAGTTCTGCAACCTTCAACTTACAGTGAGAAGTGTCAAAATCCCGGAATTTATTTCTTTAAAAAGTATATTTATTCTCACATGTTTAAACTTCAGTTACCTCAAAGTTTTCTCCATCTGATGCAATATACCTATCGAGACGCTTTTTCCACTGCTCAAAACAGCTTTTGAACTCGTCAGTTTTGATGCCTTTTAGTGCTTCTGCCATGTTTTTGTTTTACCTCTTTCACATAGGCAAAACATTTCCTTTTAAGGATCTTTTTCATCCAGGGAAATTAAAAAAAAAAAAGTTGCCTGGGGTGAGTTCAGGTGAATAGGGAGGGTGGGGCCTGCTGGTCATGCCAATTTTTGATCAAAGATTGCTGAACATTAAGCACTGTGTGGGCTGGTACACTTGTAAATCACCTATCATCGAATGGGCAAACATATTGAAAGAATCTCCAAAAAAGTTCCCTGAAGCCAAATGCAGCCTCTCACAGCAATGCTAGCTGGCACACTGATACCAATAGTTCCTAGAACTAGCTAGTGGGAAAGCCTGTACAGCAAGGAGCCTACCCTGTAAAATATAATTCTGTTTTTTGGGAGGTTCTTGACAAACCACTTCCCCATTCTGGTCTTCATATTCTTGATCTGTGAAATGGACATAATTGTGCCTACTGTCAAAAGAAAAAATTACAACAAATTTAGTTTAAAGATCTAATTGGTTTTATTAGCAATCCTAGAATTGGGTAACACCTCGTTGTACAAACAGAATGAGTGTCCTGCTGGGCATGACCAAATGGTTGGTTTTCATAAGGTGGGAAAAAGGAATCTGAACATTTTTTAAAAATTAGATTGGGTTACTACAGGTAACTTTACCTTTAAAGTTTAAAGCAGAGGGGATTTCCTTATTACACTGACTCAGGTAGACTGGACTCTTTCTCATTAGTTGCTGTAAATCCCCTGTTTTTAGGAAAAATTGGTCTATTTGGGAATCTATCTGCTCCCATTCAGTTTCAGTTTGATTACATGGCACTTAGCATGAGTGACTCCAATCTAGTTTTGCTTGGTTTGCTGGGGCCTAGTGCAGGAAGCTAGTCCAAAACAATGACCTCCCATAAATGTTAGCATTACTTAGCCAGGATTAAGAGAATACATTGCTAGAGTATCAGTCATCACTACTCCTTTACTTAGGTTCTCTGGGAATTCTTTGGAGCCAGAGGTATTTATGCCAGTTCTCCACTCCTTTGGGAAATAGGGAGCAAGGAGATACATACTCCTATCCCTACCACCAAGTTTTACCTGACTTTTGTTTTAGGATAAATCAGTGTAGCTGATTGTTTTTTGACCTTTTCTAAGTCATGTGCTCAGACGTATAAGAGTCAGTTTTTCTCAAAAGCAGCTGCATGCAAATGGTAAGGAATTTCTCCCTTGAATTCTGCTTTGCTCATAGCTCTAACCAGAGCACACCCAGGTATGGGAATCAATCATTTGGAGGAAAAAGTAACCGCTATTTGGTGCAAAAGATTAATTTGTGGTAGGGCCACTTTGTGGCAACTGGACTAATTTAATGCCATTTGCTAGAGCACAGTGCTCCATAGACCAAGGGTTCCAGATTTACCTCCATGTGGACTTCTTGGCTAGGTAGTATGCTGTGCTTTTCATCCCATCTAGCCTCCAGCCAATTTGTTACAAGTCTTTTCTCCTGACCCATTATCAGCAGACTGAATGATTCAAAGTGGAAATTAATAATAGAGGCAGAAATCAGAGAAAAAGTAGGAACTAAAAACAATAAATAGAACAAACATTTAAAAATATAAAAACCAGTCATTTTTCAAAGTGAGCCCAACCACAGAACTTCACCAAGGTCAAGAAATAGAACATTACCTGAATCCCAAAAGTCTTCCTCATGGCCCCTTCTAACTATTACTCTCTTCTCCAGGGAGGATTAATTTTGCCAAAAACCCAGATCAAGAAGAGGTGAAACTTCTACAAGGCAGCCAGTATGGGAGACAAGACACAGAAGAATGAGTAGTACATGAACACATGATTCTTTTTTTTTTTTCTTTTTGAGTTGAAGTCTCACTCTGTCACTCAGACTGGAGTGCAGTGGCCGCTCCCAACCACTGCAGGCTTGACCTGCTGGACTCCAGTGATCCTTCCGCCTCAGCCTTACAAGTAGCTGGAATTATGGGCATGTGCTACCACGCCCGGCTAATTTTTGATTTATTGTAGAGATGAGGTCTTGCCAAGTTGCCCAGGTGGGTCTCAAACCCGCAGGCTCAGGCAATCCACTCGCCTTGGCCTCCCAAAGTGCTGGGATTACAAGTTGAGCCACCAAGCCCGGCCCAACACATGATTCTTAACTGTTATGTTGGCTTCTTTTTCTAGCCATACCTGAAAAAACCACAAACAAAATGGCAGTCTGGAATAGTAGTGTGAGAACTTCATGTACTGGTAGAATGATTGTAGACTGATTACTTTACTTTGGCTTTCTCATTTTCCCCATTGTAGCATCAAAAAAAAAAGCCTACTTTGTAAGGCTGTGTGATAATCATATGAAGTCATACATAGCTATACAGATGGTCCCTGACTTATGATAGTTCAACTTAAGATCTTTCAACTTTACAATAATGGTGCCAAAGCACTATGCATTCAGTAGAAACAGTACTTTGAATTTTTATCTAGATATATGAGGTATAATATTCTCTGGAAATGCTAGGAAGTGGCAGTGAAGTGCAGCTCCCAGTAAGTCAGGCGATCATAAGGAGAAAAGACCAATACTCTATAGTGTACTGTGTTACCAGGTAATTTTGCTCAACTGTAGGTGAATGGAAGTGTTTTTAGCATGTTTAAAGTAGACTAGGCTAAGCTATGATGCTTGGTTGGTTAGATATTTATACTAAATATATTTTTCATTTATGATATTTTAAACTCATGATGGAGTTGATTGCTCTATAAAGCAATTGTGTAAATTTAGTAGGTGCCCATTGAATTGGAGCTACTATTTCACCATTGTTATCATTGGAAAGTTTAGATAATGCGGTGTAAACCCAAACACAAGGCATATACGCTGTGTCACCTAATACAAGGATCGTGTTATTTGAGCAAACTGTTTCTTTACTGTTTGAGCCATATAAAATATTTTGATTGATTAGTGAATGCCTAGTTCAGTTCAGAAGGTAAAGGTGTACTATAACACTATAACTGTTTTGTGTATTTTATTTAGCAAGGCATTATCTTTATTATTTGGTAGTACATTTTAATTTCATTTCATAGACAAACAACGTTATTCAAGAACTGTGTCTTCAGGGTGACGCCTGCAAAAACAACCCTTCCTAACACACTGGGGCTTGTTTGAACATCTTGGAAATTACCTCCCTTTACAACAACAGTCCTTAGTCCCCACCTCTGGAAGTCTTCTTCACTAGAGCTATAAGCAACTTTAATTGCTACCCCAGATTTAATCTACATCAGTAGCAACTGCTTCAAGAGGCAGCCTGTGGCCACTAACATGAAGACCCGTTCCTATAAACATCCCTGAGGACCAGGCTACAGATGCCCGAGAGTTCATTCTACCTGCTTCATCAAATAACTGACGTGTTTCTGGGCAATCAAGGCTCAATCTCAGCTCTGCCACTTGCAATTAGTTAGAACTGAAGGCAAATGCTGAGCAGAGCCCCAGCAGCAGCTCCCCACGGGGACGGCTGCGGGAGCAGTGTTGGGGAAATAGAACACAGACAGTCCAAGGACTGTGATGGGTAAACTGAGAAAAGAATATGCCATCATGTTCAGAATGTCCTCCTCAAACATTTTTTTGGAGTTTTTCACATCTTGTTACACCCATCTCTTTGTAGTTATATGTATGTGATGAATTGACAAATAGGTTACCTTTTCTATTCTACTAAAAAACAATTCGCAGCAGGTGGGAATGGTGATTGGTTCAAAAATTTTATCAATAACCATGACTTCCATATTCCTTTGATCCAAGCCCTCAAAAAAGCACTTGGCAATATCTGGCGGGATGTTTCTTGTGCTCAAAAGGAAATGAAGATATGATCTTTGCTTTCCGTACTTCCTTTTTACAACACCTGGTCTTCTTCTCATTTAATCCCAACTTATCTTTGGACCCATCTGACTTGGAGGCTCCTTTAGGCATTAGCCCCCAACCTCCCTGCCCCCCTCCTCTATTGCCTAGGATCCTTGCTATTCAGGGCTAGGCACTCAGCTTGGGCTTTCCACCCATGACTGCTTGAAGGCTTCTCTAGAAACTCTGGTATCCCTGGCAAACCACTGCTCTTTACAGAAACAAGATTCAGCTCAGGCTTCTCCCCATTTGAGAAGTTTTCCTGGATCCACCTAGGCAGACTTGATCCCTCCCCTCCTTGCTACCACTTTTACACAAACCTGTAGCCCAGCCCTGACTCCTCCATGTGGGAATGGATGTTCACCTCTTGATCACACACTCTGTGACCTCTCTAAGGGCTAGAGACAGTTTTCTTATTCTTTTCTACATCTTCACCTTTTAGCCCAGTGCCGGCATATCAAGGTATGCCATAATACCCTAGATTGATGAATGGATTTTTATGTTGACCGTACACATATCAGTTGCCAACTCTTTTTGTCTTCATTTTTTAAAATAGTTTGTAGATACAAAAGTTCGTAGTTCATCACATTTACCAATTCTCAGGTTGACTGATGTGACTCATCATGGATTATAGCATTTAAACACTCCTCATCAAAGCCCAATGGTCTTCCTGAATGTGGAGAATCACTCATGTCAAAGTGGCCCTCTTTGAAATGACAAAACCATTTTCTTGCCATGCTTTCCCTGATAGCATTCTCTCCATACATGGCACAAGTGTTTCAAGCTGCCTCTGCTGCCTTTACTCCTCTGTTAAACTCAAACAGAAGACTATGTCTGAAGCGTTCTTTTTTTTCCCACTGACATTCCGTCTTCTTTATCCCACAAATAGTACTAACTTTCTTCAAATTTGCAAAATGCAAGGTGTATTCACAAGCAAAATATTGTCATTCCAAATGACAAACAATAAACTCTCAACTCCACAGTATTGCCATGCCAAAAACAAACACTATGAATTTATGCATCAGCCTAATACAATGTTAATATAGTAATAATAATTTCAGTCTATCCTACATTTAACCTAAAGTAGGAACTTGTTTTAGGGACATATCTGCTTGTATAAATAACTAAAAAACCCAAAGCAAGTTATTCTGCTAGCCTACCTCCTCTCTTGACCACTTTACTTCCTCCTTTTATTCTAGCTCTTCCAGTGAATATTCAGGGAATCTAGTCTTCTAGATCCATCACATCCCTTAACTTAAGTTTTCAGTATTTGACTGTAAGTTTGGGTGTCTGGAAGAGTTACATTCAACCCCCACTACAGCCAGGCATTCAAACTTGTCCTACAACTAGCTCCAAAACTACTTCTGCAGTCTTACATCATGGGACCCCTCCTTTGGAGTTTGGGTTAGACTGGACTACTCTACTTTGTGCTACATATACCACCTTTCATGCCTTTCCACCTTTGTTTTCAAACTGATCACGCCTGGAACTCCCTTCCCCATCATTTTGCCCTCCTGCCATCTTACTCAGACTCACACCCAATTCTAATGGCACCTCCACTATGGGATGAGTTGTCTCCTTCTCTGTGCTCCCATAACACTTTGTGTGCACATCCATGATCACAGTTATCCTTTTGTATCTTACAACATTATTATTTCTGAGTCTGCCTGATAACTGCACTAGTCTTCATAATCCTATGTATTCTCCATGTTGGTATCTCTAGTACCTGTCCCAAGGGTGCCCCCAAAACTCATAATCTGTCCTTCAAATGTCATTTTATTTAATATATACTTTAAGAACCTTAAAATGTGCTTAGATAAAATCAAACTGATGGTAATTTGAAAACAGAATTTCTCTATTAACTTTTCCTGTAAACAGTTTTACTTATAAAAAAAAAAAAAGAAGCCGGGCTTGGTGGCTCAGCCTGTAATCCCGCACCTTTGGGAGGCTGAGGTGAGTGGATTGCCTGAGCCTGCGGGTTCGAGACCCGCCTGGGCAGCAAGACCTCATCTCTACAATAAATCAAAAAATCAGCCGGGCATGGTAGCGCATGCCTGTAATTCCGGCTACTCCGAAGGCTGAGGCGGAAGGATCGCCGGAGCCCAGCGGGTCGAGGCTGCGGTGGCCGGGAGCGGCCACTGCACTCCAGTCTGGGTGACAGAGTGAGACTCCAACTCAAAAAAAAAAGAAAGAAAGAAAATCCATAATAATTAATAGGGAATCCTTTTGTAAGATTTTTCAAATTAGTAAAGATGTCATTAGTTGGATCACATAGCCCTCACTACTTGATCAAATGTGACAATGATTTAACTGTCATTAAATAGGAATTAAAATATTTTCCTGATGATCTTTATTTGAACATGCATCTTAATACGTATTGATGGCAGTCTAATGAGGACTACAGGCAGCAGAGTCACCACAGATTAGAAATCATTTTTCTCTAATGCCAATTATTGGGGTCAATTGCCATTTTCATCTTGAGATGTGATTTTCAGATACAACTGACTCAGTCATGAGCTGAATGTGAAATACTTGATTATGAAAGGCAACTCACAGAAACCATGCCATTTTGGGAGATTAAAAATGGTCTGTTGCTTTCTTTGGGCTAGGCCATGAAAAGAAATGGCCATGTATAGAATTGCTTTGCTTTTGGGGAATTGCTTTTGTATTTAAGCAGTTCAACTGGATTTATTTTCTGAAATGAAATGTTCCTCTCAATAATTTCTGACGGAGACCCTGTGAATGATGCTTGCACATTTGGTGATCAGTTGGTGCTTTTCCATTATGTCACTGCTCATTCACAACCTTCCCATAAAACAAGTAGCCAGGAGTCTCCTGATAGTAAGAAAAAAACAGAGACTGTACAGATGACTTCCTTCCCTCACCCAAGTTGAGGGAAAAGCCTGTTTGAGGTCCCTGAGCTGTTTTCTATCCATTTAGGTCACTTAACACCTTATCAAGCCAAGTCATTTAGTGAGCATTAAAATTAATGTCCAAGAACATTAAATGTAAGTGAACATATCCGGAAGATTTAATCACTCTGTCTAATCAACCTAAAGCCTCTAAAAGCTAAACAAGCAGTCTGTGTGAGGAGTTACACCACAAAGGTCAAAGGGTGCCAACTACCCTAACACCAGATCGCAAGCTTCAAAACAAGGGCCAGTCAAAAGTGACAGATTCCAGCCGTGATGATGTATGGAAACCTTCTCGGGTGACCTGAGGTGGCAACCCACAATGTAATGACTCATCAGTGAGGAAGAACAGTGGAGAGGGATCAGGAAAACAGTAATCTGGTTATGACATGTAATGTATGCCTAGAAACAAGTGTCAATTTCACCCAGACGGCCTTTTTAGCCTTGAAAAACTGAATCAACACAAATGAATAGACTTCTGAAAGTTCAAAAGGTTTTTCTTTGAGGAAAAAAAGAAAAGATTGCTTCCTTAAAATCAAGCAATCACTCAGGAGGCATACAATGCTATTACTTCCAAATGTCTCTCATTACCACTCAGAATATTTTTGTCTCAGATTTACGGCAGTTTGAGTTTGTTTTCCCTCAAATCTTTCTTTATCCAAATAACCCCTTTTAATTTGTAACTTGGAAAAAAATAAATTCCCCACAGACATTTGCAGGCAGCTGCTGCCTAGTATTGCACATTCTGCTTTCAAATAGAATTCAATTTTTACTCATTTTCAACCTGAATCCTTTTGTTCTGTACAGTGGAAGCATGCATTTCTATTTTCACTGCCTTTCGTACATTTCTTGTTAAGACTTCTAGCTTCTGTAAAAAAAAATTCAAGCTTTTGAAGGTAGCGTAATACAAATCAGAAACAAGAACAGATTTACGTTCTCAACAACACACATAGCCACCTGAAGTCACTAAGAGCAATGAGTATTGCAGACCAGAGACTGAAATGACAGACAAATGCATTTCTTGCATCTTAGTTGCATGGATTGAACAGGGAAACTCACTTAGCAGTTCATTTATTGCACCAAAATCCAAAGGCTTGTTTCATCTTGGAAAATTTCGTGCATCTTCTAGATGCTGACAACATGAGGCAGTAGCTATAATGTCTATTGTGGGGGGCAAAGCGTGTCCTTCAGAAAAATTTTCACAGGAATGTTTTTTACCATGGCATTGAGGGCTGCATAGATGCAGTCTTTGTGTTGAGTGGAAAGGTTTTAAAATTCAGAGTTTACAGAGTGAAGATGGGAAGAGAGAGTAGCCTCAGACAATCCACTATATAATTAGCTTCTGCTGAAATTAAAGGCTAAGTGACATGTTATCTTGTTGTCAACTTGAACGCGATTGCAAGAGGTTTAACACAAATCACATTCTCCCCTCCCTGCACACACATCATTTCCCTTAACAAGCGTGCACGCGCGCGCGCACACACACACACACACACACACACACACACACACACACAGTATAGATTCTATTTAGAGTAGATCTGCTCTTTCTTCATCCTGCAAAATAAAATGTACTACTTAGGGTAAAATATGAATTGTTTTTAATCAGCACATTATAAACGAAAGCCATACATCCCAGGAGCCAACATGAAAAACATCCCTTTGAGTTGTAACTGATGTTATTTCCCATATGTTTAGATTCAGCAAATATAGATCCAAACTAGTTTTAGCTAGCAATTTTTTAAAGAGTATTAGAAATAGCCCACTATTTTAGTGAGAGGACAGTTATTTTACTTTAGTTGCACTTAGGATTTGAGAATTTAAAATTATTCCCTGCGTTTAATTCCAGTCTGGAGGTAGGGGCTGGGGTGGGGATGGGCGATCTTTTCAGGCTGGTTTCCAATTCAATACTGTTTGCAAGTGGAGAAACCTGATCCCATCTACATAGGGCTCAATATAAGAGACCTTTGCCATTTGAGGTGAGGGTCTCCAATTTCTTTTCTTAAAAGAGAAAACCTGGACTCAATCCATCTAAGTGAAGGGCAGGTTTTTTAGTTTATTTAAGTCTCAAAGTGTGTGGGGGGGGGCGGCTTCATATATATCCCTTTGGTTACAAATCTATTTTAAACCTTTCCAGGCAAGACACATTTCCCTCCTCAGTTTCCAATCTATAAATATGAGGGGTGCACAACAGCCCTTTCCAGATCATTAAAGCATAAAGCTAGATATTCCTCTATCAAATACTGACCAAGATAGTATCCTTATTTACAAGATTCAGTACTCCTCCACCACACACACTGCTAACTCTTAATGGATTTTTGTCCTTGAACAAGATCACCTGACTCGTCTGTGGGATTATTCACTGCTCCTTAGAGCATATATTATTCCAATTCTCAGGAGTTAAAAATGTCCAGACAGGAGAGACCCATACAAAAGGCAAAGAAAAAAAAAAAAAAGAATTTGTGGAAAATCATCATGCAGCAAAGGAAAATCTAAATTGCGTTTCATAGATATATGTATACTTGGCCAAAACATAACAAAATGGAGCCAAAAATCGAATGTTTTTATTCTAAACATTGCATCAATCCAGAGGTTAATATAATACTTCACTCCTTATAAACACAGCTAAAAGCTATGAATACAACCTGGAAAAAATGACCACAGCCAAAAATGAGTGCATAAGAGATTGGCTGCTGGGTTTAAGGCACTGTACTCTCTCTGTCAGGCAGAAAGGAGAAATCCCCTCTGGAAGAAAAGAGAACTGTTACATCATTTGTGAATCGGTCCTGCTCATTTTATGGGCTGTGTGAAAATTAAAAAGTACTTTCTGCACAAATGTGTGGTCCATAAATCAATAGATAGAAGTAATCAAATCATTTCTAAAGGACAGTACAGCATTGGTTAAATGACTATTTCCTTACTAATGATATTAACTTCAGAAATTATTTCTATCTATTACAGATTTTTATGAGTAAAATTTACAACCAGATCCACATAATATTTCATGAAAGACACTTTTGTTGGAAGGAACATTGGGTTGGCCCAGATCTGACTCAATGTCTTGACTTCATGGTGTTGGTTGATAAAAGACCAGGGTAAGTGTATACAATCCGTGTCTCAAAGATTCTGGAATTAAGTTGCCTTGTTCCAGACAAAGGTTTCAAGACATTAAAAAAAATAAGATGGTATCATATCACCAAAAAAGATATGGATTGATGTATCCAACTGTCTCAGTTCAAATCCTGGCTCTACTACCACTAGCTACGTAAATATGGGCAACAATGTCTCTGAGCTTCTCTTTCCTCATTTGTAAACTGGAGATCACCATAGTCTTAACTTCAGAGGATTGTCATAAAAATAAAAGGAGATTACACATGTAAATTAGTTAGAGGAGTGATACAGAGTAAGCACTACGTGACTGTTAGCTCTTATTTTTGCTAATAGATATAGACCTTGGATTACTGCTGGAAGAATTCACAGACATTGTTCCCTTTGAGATTGTACCCACTGGATGCCAGATCAAAATCTCATTCTGGTATCCAGATAAGAATGGGAAAAGAGAGGAGTGAGGGCATAACCTTCTAAGTGGCACCTTCTCACTGGGCAACACATTTTCATTTGGGGTTTTTTTTTCTTTGCTCATTTATTGAGCAACATGTATGGTTCAGGTGCAAGTAATAGAGCAATTATGCACATTTCTGTGGTTTCTGAATGGATGGAGCTTACAGTCTTCCTATTCCTTCCATTTGCCGGCCTAAGGGATTTAGAATGATATTCTCCCATCATGCAGAAACCCCCATATTTCTGCCTCTGGAGACGCTATGGTTTAGGACACAAGTTCTCGAACTGTCTGCAGAATAACACATGACCAACTGCTCTCAGAGTTTCAGGGTTTGTGGCAAATATTTGTATAAAAACAGGCAATAACTTGATAACATCTGTGATGTTTATGTCTACATATTTGTAATTTTAACCTGCCTCGTTCCACAGAAGTTCTGACACTACATAAATGATACACCCTACAATAAGACAAAAATAAATGTGGAGACTTGGCTTAAGATGGGAGATTAAGCCTCTTCTTCCTCACATCACTAAAAAATATGGACAAATATGTTTTATAGAAAAGTAATACATGTAAAGCAGTGCAGATTAAAAAAAAGAAAGTACCATTGGAGGCCAAATTTATTAAGAAATCACTGGAAGATAGAAAACAGATTGGACTGAAACTAATCTCTTCAAGCACACAAACAATAGATAAAAGTAGCTGGAGGGGCTCCAGGATAGCTGTTAGGGTAATTGATTTTGAAACTGTTTGCAATAAGAGTTCTAGAAAAAGAGGTGAGAGAGATGAAGGAGGAAAAAAAATAAAAGAAATAATAGAAGAAATTTTCCCGGAGCCAAAGAATGACATGACACTTTACTTGCAAGAGACTAACAAAGACCAAAGTGAATGAATGAAATAGATGTACACACACACACACAATGGTGAAATCTCAGAAGCCCAAAGATAAAGAAAAAATTCTAAAAGGTATTAGAGAATAAATACAAAATCAGACTCATAACAGGTTCCTCATCAATAACACTGAATATTAAAAGAATCAGATAGTGCTAATACTCATTAAGTTACCAACATCATTCTTCTCAGACATGGAAATGACAATACAGAAATTCATATGGAAACATAAACGACCACAAATAGCCAAAACAATCCTTAGCAAACAAAACAAAACAGGTGGTGTCCAGACTTCAAACATTACTATAAGGCTACAGTAATCAAAACAACCTGGTATTGGTACAAGAACAGGCACATAGACTAATGGAACAGGATAGAGATTCTGGAAGCAAAGCCTCAATTTCTCAACCAACTCATCTTTGACAAAGTTTCCAACAACAACCACTGAGGAGAGGAGAATCTATTCAGTAAATGGTGCTGGGAAAACTGGCTGACCACATGCAGAAGATTGAAACAGGACCCCTACCTATCACCATACACAAAAATTAACTCTAAATGGATCAAAGACCTAAACGTAAAACCTCAAACTAAAAGAATCTTAGGAAACGCAGGAGACACCCTTATGGAAATTGGTAACCAATTTCCGTAAGGGAGGCAACCAATTCCTATTCAGAACCCTAAATGCCCATACCTTAAGAAATAAGATAGACAAGTGGGACCTCATCAAACTAACGAGCTTCTGCAAAACAAAAGAAACCATCAAGAGAGCAGGGAGACAGCCCACAGAATGGGAAAAAATATTTGCCAACTGTATATCTGACAAAGGCCTAACATCTAGGATCTACAAGGAACTCAAATGCACCAAAAGGAAAAAAAGCAAAACAGCCCCATTAAAAAGTGGGCAAAAGACATGAATAGACACTTTTCAAAAGAAGATATAGGGCAGCCAACAGACACATGAAAAAATGCTCAACCTCACTCATTATCAGAGAAATACAAATCAAAACCACATTGAGATACCACCTAACTCCAGTAAGAATGGCCATCATTAATAAAACAAACAACAGATGCTGGCGAGAATGTGGAGAAGAAGGAATGCTTCTATACTGCTGGTGGGAATGCTAACTAGTGCAACCTCTTTGGAAGACAGTGTGGCGATTTCTGAAAGAACTAGAAATTTACCTTCCATATGACCCAGCAATTCCCCTACTGGGAATATACCCGGAGGAACTCAAATCATTCTACAAAAAAGACACCTGCACACGCATGTTGGTTGCAGCTCTATCCACCATAGCAAAAACGTGGAATCAACCATGTTGCCCATCGAAGTTGTACTGGATAAAAAAATGTGGTCTATATACACAATGGAATATTATGCAGCCATAAAAAGGACAAACATATGGACTTCACAGCAACTTGAATGGATTTAGAGTCAATCATAATCAGCGATCTATCACAGAAACACGGAACACAGTGCCAGATGTTCTCACTCATAATCAGACCTTGAACAATTATAATATTATAAGAAAGGGGTTGGCAGTTGTGGGAAACTGTCAGAGGAAGGGGGATGGAATTGGCAGTCGAGGGAAACTGCTAGGGGAGGTAGGTGCATACCTCATCAACAAGGGTACCTGCATAATCAATGTTTGTATACCTAACCCTAAATTGTAACCCATATCTTTATAATAAGAAAAAAGAATGAGAGAGTGAAAATGAAAATTATTTTGAACCTAAAATCCTATCCATAGTCAAATAAGCTTTTATGCAAACAGGTAAAATAAATAACTTTCAGGCATACTTGGGCTCAAAACGCTTACTATCTCCAGCTACTTTTGACTTTCTTAATGTTGCACTTCAACAAAATGAATAATAAATACAAGAAAAAAAGATGATGTGAGATGCAAGAAAGAGAAGTGAGCAAAAACAAATCTGTGAAAGTTAAAGATGAGTTCAAAGAATAGTTAACAACGTTTTTATAAAGGGGAGAAAACAGTAAAAACTCAAATATTAAATGATCTAACTGTGAAGGAAGAGGATGGGAAGCCATTGAATGCATATTAAAGTTCTTACTATCATCCAAAGGTTGTAGATTCTGGTTGTATTACTACAGAGAGGATTTAGAACCTGAGGTGTAGAATCAGACTGACTGGGTCAAATCCTGACTTCCATTTGCTTATTGCATGGCCTTGAAAAATATACTTACCTCTTTTTACTTCAGATTTTTTTCATTTATACAATAGAGATAAGTACAACTACATCAGCGAAGTGCTGTAAAATGTAAATTAGTTAACATTTGTAAGGCATTTAGAATAGTATCTGGCAGCCAGGCTCGGTGGCTCAGCCTGTAATCCCGCGCCTTTGGGAGGCTGAGGTGAGTGGATTGCCTGAGCCTAAGGGTTCGGGATCCACCTGGGCAGTGAGACCACATCTCTACAATAAATCAAAAAATCAGCCAGGCGTGGTAGCGCATGCCTGTAATTTCGGCTACTTGGAAGGCTGAGGCGGAAGGATCACCGGAGCCCAGCAGTTCAAGGTTGCGGTGGCCGGGAGCGACCACTGCGCTCCAGTCTGGGTGACGGAGTGAGACTCCAACTCAAAAAACAAAAATAAATAGTATCTGGCACTGTATAAATGTTTGTTGTTTTTGTTATTATTGACAATAGTATTGACTCAACTTTATTGACTTTATTTTTGCTGTCATAAAAGCTCATATAAAAAATTTTACTGAAAAATACATACTTGCAAAAATTTGCATTGAAAACAAAGTCACCATAAAATGTTTTATTTCTGGCTTTATTAAGATGTGAGTGACAAATAAATATTGTACATATTTAAGTTTTATGATGTGATATTTTCATATACATACACATTTTAAAATAATTCCTCTGATCGAGCTAATGAAGCTATCCATCACCTCAAATATTTAAGTTTTTATGATGAGAACACTTAATATTTACTCTTTTTGAACATTTCAAGTATACAATACTTTATTATTAACTATAGTCATCATGCTGTACATTAGATTGCCAGAACATAATTATTCTTGAACTGAAATTTTCTAGCCTTTGATAAACATCCTCTACCCAGCTCTTGGCAACCACTATTTTATTTTGTTTTTATGAATTTAACTTTTTTTAGATTCCACATATAAGTGAATTCATACAGTATTTGTCATTCTGTGTCTGACTTATTTCACTTCACATAATATACTCCAGGTTCATTTCAGTTGTCACAAATGGCAAGGTTTCATTCTTTTAAAAGGCCAACACATTCCATTGTGTTTGTAAGCGTGTGTGTGCATACAGCATTCCAACTAACAGAATTTATATATAAAATTGTGTATTTATTTTTATTTGTTTAAATGTCAGTCACCTTCAAAGTACTCTCCGTCTGATGCAACACATCTATCAAGACGCTTTATCCACTGCTCAAAACAGTTTTTGAACTCATCAATTTTGATACCTTTTAGTGCTTCTACAGTTTTTTGTTTCAACTCTTCCACATCAGCAAAACGTTTCCCTTTGAAGACTTTCTTCATTCTGGGAAACTAAAAAAAAATTTCTTGGGGTAAGCTTAGGTGAGTAGGGACAGTGGGGCACAGGGGTCATTTCTGTTTTGGTCAAAACTGCTGAACTCTCAGCAAGGTGTGGATAGGTTTGCTGGTAAATCACCCATCATAAAATGGACAAATGCCTTGAAAGAATCTCCAAAAAAAATTCACTGAAGTTAAATGCACCCTCTCAAAACAACCCTAGCTGTTACACTGATACTGATAGGTTCCAAGAACACTTACCTAGCAGGGAAAATCTGTACTATCAGGGGCTGGCCCTCCAAAATTTCCGGATTTTTCCCCCATACACACACACACACACACACACACACACACACACACACACACACACACACAAACACGCATACACATGCATTCAAGCGCACGCGTGTACACGCGCACACACACACACACATGTGCGCGCACACACACACACACACAAACACGCATACACATGCATTCAAGCGCACGCGTGCACACGCGCACACACACACACACACACACACACACATACACACTTTCTGTTTCCATTCATTGATGGATGCTTAGTTGTTTTTTTTTTCATAACTTTGCTATTGTGAATAGTGCTGCAATGAGCATGAGTGTGTGGATACCACTACAATTTATTGCTTTTATTACCATTAGATATATACTTAGTAGTGGAATTGCTGGAGCATACGGTAGTTCTACTTTGAGTGTCTTTTAGGAACTTTCATACAGTTTTTCATAATGGCTGTACCAATGAACAATCCCAATAGTGTACAACAGTTTCCCTTTTATCCACATCCTCACCAACACTTATTATCTTTTGACTTTTTTTTAAGTCAGAGTCTCACTCTGTTGCTCAGGCTGGAGTGCAGTTGCATGCGCATGGCCATCGCAGTCTCAACCTGCTGGACTCAGGCATCCTTTCAACTCATGTCGGTGGCACTGCATGCCACCGCACTTGGTTACTTTTGATTTATTGTAGAGATGCAGTCTCATCTAGTTGCCCGGGCTTGTCTCAACTTTCTGGACTCAGGCAATCATCTCACCTCCACCTCCCAAAGTGCTGGCATTACAGGTGTAAGTCACCATGCCCAGTTTTTGCTGTTTTTATGATAGCCATCCTAACAAGTATGAGGTAACATCTCATTGTGGTTTTAATTTGCATTACCCAGATGACTACAAAACTTTTCGTTTATCTATAGGTCATTTCTATGTTTTTATCTGGAAAAAAATGTCATTCAGCTCCTTTTCTCATTTAAAAATTGTTATTATTACTTGTTGCTATTGTGCTGTATGAGTTCCTAATATATTTTGGATATTAGGTCCCTATCAAATATAAGGTTTGAAAGTATTTCTTCCATTCTATAGGTGGTCTTTCATTTCATTGATTATCTCCTTTGCTGTGCAGAAAACTTTTAGTTTGATGCAGTCTCATTTGTTTATCTCTGCTTTTATTACCTTTGCTTTTGGTATCACATCCAGAAAAATCATTGCCAAGGCCAATGTCAAGGAGCACTTCCTCTATGTTTTCTTCTAGGGATTTTACGGTTTTCACATTTAAGTCTTTAATCCATTTGGAGATTACTTTTGTGAATGGTATAAGATTAGGGCCCAATTTTATTCTTCTGCAAGTGGATATTCCATTTTCCAAACACTATTAACTGAAGAGACTATCATTTTTCTTATTGTGTGTTCTTGGCACCTTTGTCAAAGATTAGTTGGATGTAAATGTGTGAATTTATGTCTAAGATTTCTGTTGTTCTATTGGTTCATGCAACTGTTTTTATGCTTATACCATACTGTTTTAATTATTATAGCATTGTAATATAGTTTGCAATCAGAAAGTGTGATGCCTCCAGCTTTGTTCTTTCTCAAGATTGCTTTGGCTATTTGATGGCTTTTGTATGTCCATTTTTATTTCTATTTCTGTAAAAAATGCCATTAGAATTTGATAGGGATTGCATTGAATTTGTAGATTGTTTGGAGTAGTATGGACACTTTAACAATATTAATTCTTCCAATCCAACAAGAAATCTCTTCCCAATTAATTGCATCTTCTTCAATTTCTTTCATTATTGTCTTCTTGTTTTCAGTGTACAGATCTTTCATTTCTTTGGTTAAATGTACTCCTAAATATTTTATTCTTTGTGATGCTATTATAAATGGGATTGCTTTATTAATTTCTCTTGTGGGTAGTTTGTTGTTAGTACATAGAAATGCAGTGATTTTTGTATAATGGTTTTGTACTCTGCAACATTACTGAGTTTGTTTACTTGTTCTAACAGTTTTTTTGTGTGGTCTATTCTGGTTTAAATGCCTTTTATTAATTTTTCTTGACTAATTGATCTCGCTCCAATACCATGTTGAAAAGAAATGGCAAAAGTGAACATCCTAGTCATGTTCCTAATCTTAGGGGAAACGTTTTTAGCTTTTTTACTTCTGAGTAAAATCCCATTTAGTCATGGGCTTGCCACATATGACCTTTATTTGTTGAGATACATTCTTTCTGTAGTATATTTTTTGGAAGATTTTGTCATGAAAGGATGATAAATTTTTAAAATGCATTTTCTGCATCTATTGAGATGATCATATAATTTTCATCCTTCATTCTGTTCATGTGGTAGATCAAATTCATTTATATGTGTATGTTTAACTATCCTTGCATCTCAGGAATAAATCCCACTTGATCATGATGTATAATCCTTTAAAAGTGCTGTTGAATTTGGTTTACTAGTATTGTCTTGAGTATTTTTGCATCTATATTCATCAAGGATATTGACCTGCAATTTAATTTTTTTTGTAGTATCTTTCTTTAGCTTTGGAATGAGGATAATACTGCCTCATAAAACAAGTTTGAAAATGTTCTCCTTGCTTCAATTTTTGGAAAAGAATAAAAAGAATTGCTATTAATTATTCTTTAAATGTTCAGAAAATGTTGACTTTAAAAATATAATATTAAATATATAGAAAGAATTAAAGGATTAGCTCTAGAGAAAAAAAGAAGGATATATAAATTTCAAACCAATAGAGGAAAAATAGATAATAAGGAAATTTTGTTAAAGCCAACAAAAAGACTGGAAAGAAAAACAAGAACAACATCAATAAATAATTGCATAAATGGAAAAAAATTAAGAGAGCATGGATTGCATAACAACTGCAAATTGTGAATAAGTTCATTAAAAACAGAAATTCCCAGATTTGATATTAAAAATATCCAAGTATATACTGTTTCCAAAAGATGCACCAGAATAAAAATACACACAAGGGTAGAAAATAAAGGAATGAAAAAGACATTCCATGCAAATATTCATCAAAAAAATATATGCAGCAATATTAATATGAAACAAAATATAACTTTAGATGCAAAACATTTAATATGACAAAATGGTTATTTTGTATTGATAAAAGTAACAATACTCAGTAATGCTACAAAGATGAATTTCCATACATTTCATAACACAGCTTTGAAATATATAAAAATGATTATAAATAGTAAGATATAATGAAAATTCACAGTCCACAGTCATAGTGGGAGATTATAACTCTGCTATCTTAGAGATTCACAGATTGCACAAACAAAAATACAATTGATCATCTATTAAGCTGCAAAGAAAACCGCAACAAAAATTTCAATAGTAGAGATCTCACAGGTCATAGTCTTTAATCAAATTCAAAAAATTTAGAAAGTGACAACAAAAGGATGGGCAAAAATATTTTAAGACATTTCTATTTTGTTCAATTCAAGTAAAACTAATGACTAAAGTTTATAAACTGTTTAGAAACAAAACAATAATGAGAACACCATTTACTAAACCTAGGTAACGCATCCAATGAAGAACTAAAAGAGAAAAATGCAGTTATTTATTAGAAAACATGACAGAAAAAGACCAAGTTTTTCCACAAACTGATAGAAAAAGTACAGCAAAATACTCTCACAGAAAGTGATCAAAAGCATACACTAATAAAATTAAGTATTTAAACTTGATCATTAATGCTAAAAGCTGGTTCTTTGAATATATGTATATAAAGGAACAAAATTTTGGCAATTTTAGTCAAGAAAAGAAGAAAGAAGTCTCATTAAACTAAGTAGGAAAGAGAAAGGGAATATAACTACATACAATTATTGAGGAAATTTTATAAATTACAAGAGGATATACAGGCTTGTTCCAATTATTTTGAAAGCCAAGTAAGTTTTTACACGATGTAAATTGTTTCAGAGCATTTAAGGAGACAGTTGACTTTCATGTTGTACAAGGCTACACTACCTTCATATTCACAAAAGATAAGCTATGCTACCTTAATAGCCACACAAGATAAATTTAGCACCAAGAAAAACTATACCAATCTCATCTTTGAAAATAGATCTAAAATCCTAAGTAAAACATTACCAATCAGTTGCAGCCACAGATCAAGTAGGCTGTGGCAATGACTGCCAATTGCCTACCATTATCCATTCTCCTCTTCTTTCTTGTAATAGAACCTTAATTTTATTCAGTAGGAAAATGTGCCCAACTGAAAAGATAAAGAAAAAAAAACAAACAAGTTTTTCAATCTTGCCTGTAGATATATGTGATCATATAGCTAATTCAGTGCTGGTGAATAAGATATAAGTACAATTACTCATTGAGAATTCCATGAAAGCCCTTAAAACAGGTACAAGCAGTTTGCCTAATCTCTTTCCCCTCCCCTTCCCCTGTGATGGATATTGTGCATTTCACCTTCGAAGTTACTCTCTACTCTTTTCCACTTTGGTATGTGACCCAAGAGGCTGACCTATATGGACCTCATCAGCAAGCATTCTTGCCCTCTGGATTCTGGCTGGGTTTGGCAATGAGAGGCACCATCAGGAGATGGATGCTGGAAGGACAGAGAAATCAAGATATTTGTTCCCTGGGCTCCATCCCTGTCAGGCCACCTATTAACAGTAGCTCTTTCCCTCTACCCAAGGACACAGGTCTGGTCAGGTGGTCCTCTCATACAATCACAGCTGCAGCTCTTTGGATTTCTATAACCATTCCCTCCCCTTTACCCCTTCAAGCTCAGGAGTGGTAATGGCTCCCTGCTGGATTCAATCTTACCATCCCTTGTTCATTGCCCTTAACTCTACTCTTACAATTTTGAGGAGTTCATCCATTAAATTCGACCAGTTAACCCATCTGTTTCTTGCCAGAGCCTTGACTGAGGTACTCATTCTGTCTCCTGTCTGAAACACAGATGTGTTCCTGATTTTTTTTTTTTTTTGGTTTTTTTTTTGTGTTGGAGTCTCACTCTGTCACCCAACCTGGAGTGCAGTGGCCGCTCCTGGCCACCGCAGCCTCGACCTGCTGGGCTCTGGCGATCCTTCCACCTCAGCTTTTCAAGTAGCTGGAACGACAGGCATGCGCTACCACGCCCAGCTAATTTTTGATTTATTGTAGAGATGAGGTCTCACCAAGTTGCCCAGGCGGGTCTCAAACCTGCAGGCTCAGGCCAGATGTGTTCCTTGGAGTTAACTTAAATTCTTTTTTTGAGTTGGAGTCTCACTTTGTCGTCCAGCCTAGAGTGCAGTGGCACACTCACGGCCACCCCAGCGTCCACCTGCTGGGCTCCGGAGATCCTTCTGCCTCAGCCTTCCAAGTAGCCAGAATTACAGGCAGACACTACCAGGCCTGGGTAAGTTTTGATTTATTGTAGAGACGACATCTCATCAAGTTCCCCGGGCTGGTCTCGAACCCGTGGTCTCAGGCAATCCACTTGCCTCGGCCTCCCTAAATCCTGGGATTACAGGCTGAGCCACCAAGCCGGCCAACTTAGATTTGTTTTCCCAATTCAGCTATGACATCTCTCTCCTGGAGGCTGTGGAGACCAAAGTCTAGTTCGAGTGGCAAATAAATGGATAGTAAGGACAGAAAAGATATAAAATATCATTATTTCATGTATTACAGTAGACTGAATACTCATGTCCCCTCAAAATTCATGTTGAAATCCTACCCTCCTTATGTGATGATATTAAGAATTAGAGCTTTTAGGAGGTGATTAGGTCATGAGGCCTTTATGAATGGAATTAGTGTCCTCATAAGAGAGACCCCAGAGAGCTAGCTCACTCTTTTTCCACCATATGAGGACACAGCAAGAAAATGCCAGTCTGCAACCTAGAAGGGGGCCCTCACCAGTCCCTGACCATGCTGGCATGATGATCTCGGACTTCCAGCCTCCAGCACTGTGAGAAATAGATGCTGGTTGTTTATACTACTCAGTTTATGCTAATTTGTTATAGCACTCAGAACTAAGACATGTCAATCCCCCACCACATGCTGTAATATGTCATCAGGTGTCTTCTTCCACAGGCAAAGATAATTAGCAAGCAGTGGGAACCAATTCAACTCTTGAAGATCAAGCCATTTGACCCAGTTTACTTTTAATAAATCCCTATATCTTCTCCTCCACAAGGGTCAATTCAGGCTCTTCTAGATAAAGAACCTGTCACTGAAATGCCCCACTTGAGCAAGTCTCTCAAACTCAGAATGGTCTTTACTGGCATTATTTCAATGTCTTGAGAAATCTTATCCTTTGTTTGAAATTCACACATAACATCTTGCTCCTTGACAGCCAGCATAGTTCACTGTAGAAAAACAGTGTTGGGTTCACTGCTTGATTCTTCTCACAGCAGCCTGAAAAGTGCAATCAAAGGACATATTTTGATCATACTCGATCATTGCCATTCCTTTCAAAACTGAGACAGGATCAGAAGACAAGTTGTCGAACATCAGTTATTATCTATAAACAAATATGTGTATGCTTGGGCATTCAAGCACAAATTCTAATTTTTTGTTTGACAACTTCCTTCCTCGATGTACACACTGCAGATTCTCTATCAGTATTTATCCAGATGCACTGTTTCCCCCAGTTTAAATCATTACTCACAAAATAATTATTAACTAAATGAAGGAACAACTCCTCCCATTCTGAACTCTCAGTTGTCAGTGATAAACATAACAATAATAAAATTAATTGAATACAACAATCATATATGTCCCACATATGTCAGCAGTCAATTTATATTATATACATCAGCAGTTTTGCTTTGTGAAATATCTGTTTTCATGCACATGTGATAGTAATTGCTCTTCCTTTGGTTTGTCATTGATGTTTTGAAACATCTAACAGTGTCATTTAACACCTTTTTCTTCTTTCTCTCTGAGCAATATATTTGTCATTAAATTTGCAGCTGCTATCACAGACTTCTTGGCGATCAAATGGTTTAATACCTGTGTATTAAGTCTGAGTATGTGGTTGGCTGTATGAACAAGACCAAAATTAGCAGAGACTTGAACAGACTAGAAGTTGATTTCTATTTATTTTAATAGTCTGGAATTAGAAGCTTCAGGAATGGCATGGGGGTTCTGCTCCAGGAAGTCATCCAGATATCTAGGCTTCTCCTAACTTATTGCCCCACCTTCTCTCAATTGTTGTCCTCACCAGCATGGTCCAAAAGCAATATCCATGTCCCAGGAAGCAGATGGAGGAAGAGGGGAGGAAGACACTGTTTCTTCCTTTTAAGGACACACTCCACAAGTCACATGAATTACTTGCCTTCACATTCCATTGGCTGGAATTTTGTCACATGTCCATACATAGCTTAAAAAAAAAAACAAGCAATTGCATATTTTTTCTGAGTGTCAATGTACCCAACTAAAATGTCAAAAAAATTTTTTTTACTGCAAAAAAAGGAAAACACAGAGTTGAGTGACCTCTAGTAACCTCTGGCATTCCCGATATTTCAACAAGGAGCAAATCCTTGAATAATGCTCCTGTTTTTTGGACCTGTTCTTTTCTTTTGGTGAAACAAATTATTAATTTGTTACTGAAAAACATTATTGCGCACTTGCATTAGAAATATTTAAAGTGCTTTTTTAGAAGAGGACATGAAAACTGCAATACCTTTATGAAACTATTTAACAAAGTTTAAAATTTTTTTTGTTAGTCATCAGGATGTTTCCTAATCACACTTTTCTTCTCTTTCTCTCTTCCTCACTTCCTTCATTTCTTCCTTCCATCCTTCCTTTCTGTTTTGTCTGCTTGCTTATGTGAAATCATAAATCACACATCCACTTATACTAGAACATACTGATGCATGGTTTAAATTTAATCTATATTTATACTGAGTTCTGCTCACTATTTAAATTTACCACATTATTCTGAGCTATAATGTTTATGTTACCATTTTCATAAGTTCTTTTATGCCTCATTTAATCATTTTGAGTTATTGATCTATTTTTTGAATTGAAGATATAATCAAGCACAATAAACATCAGGAACAACAAAAATACTATCTAACACTGATAAAAAATAACATAGGAATATGAAAGTGAAGAGATATTTTATAACTGAATATTAGGTAAGATAAGTTTATAAGTTCAGTCCTTAGATGTGCAGAGTTTAAGATTATAATTATTATTAGGAAATTAAGAAATAGTCATAATTAATCTTACATTTCTAATTTGGGAAGCGTATGTGAATAAATTAATGTTATTGCATTTTCCACTAAAGCTATGGAACTCTTTCTGAATCACTTGATACCCCATCAGAGGTCCATTAGTGGTCTGAATCTTGCACTTTGAGAAATACTATGTCCTTACTTAAATTAGCCCTGGTGTGATTTGTAGATTCATTTGCAGGGCTCAATCAATCAGTTTCAGGTTGCAGCCAACACAAAGGCTTAAGGCAGGAGGGTGTATGTTCCTGTTTTGTCTTTTGTTTGTTCGTATGTGTTTCTTTTTGGTAGGGCATATATTAGAAGCTTGGGAGCAAGAAAGACAGAGAACCAATACTATTTAACAAAAGAATCTTATTTACAGAGATTCCAGTGATCCTTGGATTTTTAAAATCTCTGGAAGCACTACTAATACACTAACATTTGGAGACCACACTCCCTGTGAAAAATAGAGATGAAAATGACTTTCAACCCACCATTTGCCCCTTTGCAGACTTCGTAGAGTGGGCAATTTATTTGAGTAGAATGTAACCTGTGACAAGAAGAATATCTCTCTGACGTGTTAAACCTAAGGAAGATAAGGCTTGTGGGTAACTTTCTCCTGGAGCCTGGAAAGCTGAGCAGGTCACTTTGCTTAGCTTTATTCTCTTGACCTTCACTGGATCACAGCTCTACTGGGCCAGTGTCTTTGGGAGGCTTCACCAAACTTTTGGAGGTAATGAAGTTGATCTAGAGCAAGAGCACCGCATAGTTATTTTTAAACCTGAAAGAAATATGAAAGATTCCAAGGAACTGGAGTGAGATTGATATCTACTTTAACTTATTGATCTCAACGGAGTGTTTTTCTGACTGAACTAGAATTGTGAAAATTGATGGATCAAAAGTCATTTTCTCACTTCAAAAGCTTTTTATGTCCTTTCATCAAATTGGAGAATATTAGGGTACAAGTGACTTTAAATGAACATACAATCAAACTCTCCTCTTATTCTACTCCGTCTGATAGTTAATTATACTATAATACCTGTACTATGTAACATCTAAGTGATCAATCACCATCTATATTAGTTAACTCTTACCACAACAATGAATCATAACAAACTCCTCTTCCAAAACTCAACACATAGCCAGGCTCGGTGGCCAGCCTGTAATCCCGTGCTTTGAGAGGCTGAGGTGAGTGGATTGCCTGAGCCCGCGGGTTCAAGACCTGCCTGGGCAACTTGGCGAGACCTCATCTCTACAATAAATCAAAAATGAGCCGGGTGTAGTAGCGCACGCCTGTAGTTCCAGCTACTTGGAAGGCTGAGGCGGAAGGATTGCCGGAGCCCAGCAGGTCGAGGCTGCGGTGGCCAGGAGTGTGACACTGCACTCCAGTCTGGGTGACAGAGTGAGACTCCAACTCAAAAAAAAAAAAAAAGAAAAACTCAACACAATGCAATAATAGGCATTCAATTTGCACTCACTCATCCATGTATTGGCTAGGGAAAGTTGATCAAAGTTGAGCTCAGTTGGGCTTTGCTCTAATTGTTGGTTGGATCCAGATCTGTTCTGCAGGTCTCTCATTTTGTGGGGGAGGGGTCAGTGGTTAATTGAACATATTCTTATGGTGAGATGCAGAAGTGCAAGAGAGTAACTCAACTTCATAAGTACATTTCAGCTCTGTTCGCATCACATCTATTAACATTATATTAGACAAAACCAATTTCAAGGGGCAGGAAAGTACACTCTTCCCACCACAAGGTTATAACAAGTATGTGAATGTATTACAGTATTGCAGGGGAGTAAAGAATTGAGAGCAACAATTTACTCTACCACATCAACCCCACGTCCTTCAAGTGTTGCTCATATAATATGATTCTGAGACCACTGTCTCCTTGCCCTGGGAACTCTCTTCTGAACATGGTCAGCTTTCTCCTTATTTCTCTACTGATACACTGGCCCCGTGACTATACACTATTCCAGGCAAGGTTAATAGTCAGGAGATACATACCAGAGGTCATCCCTTTACATTGACAGTGGCATCTATCAACTATGATTCCAGGTATTGTTGGAGCAATATACAGTGGAGCTGAATTATCTCTTCCTTCTTCCTAAAATTCTGCATTACATAACCTGAGATTCTGTTAACTTTTGGATATTAATACTTTAATAACAAGCTATTAGCCACAGTACTCATTAATTATCTCAATTATAAAGTTTCCATTTTTTCATTTTCATGTTGTAATAAGTTAATGATACATTTAAGAAGAACACATCTCATAGAACATAGAATATTGTGTAGGATTTATTGAAGTAGCATGCTTTTTAACAAATCAGTCAGAATATATGAGTGAGTATACGAAGTTCCCAAACGAATGGGGTTCTCTTTTAAAATGGGAGGTCATAAACTTATTCAAAATGTTTGTGAAGGCTGGGCTTGGTGACTCAGACTGTAATCCCAGCACTTTGGGAGGCCGAGGTGAGTGGATGTCCTGAGCCCGCGGGTTCGAGACCCGCCAGGGCAACTTGGAGAGACCTCATCTCTACAATTAAAAAAAAAATTAGCCAGGTGTGGTAGCGCGCATCTGTAGTTCCAGTTACTTGGAAGGCTGAGGCAGAAGGATCGCTGGAGCCCAGCAGGTAGAGGCTGCAGTGGCCAGTAGCAGCCACTGCACTCCAGTCTGGGCAACAGAGTGAGACTGCAATGCAAAAAAAAAAAATGTTTGTGAAGATACTTAAGCATATTAACTTTGAGTCTACAGTACATGCTGTAATAGTATAAAATCCACAGGAACTGACAGTAGAATTAGATGTACGTGCTTTGAGAATGCAACTTTGCTTATACAAAAACAGTAGTCAGGTTCCCTTTTCTTGACATTCTAAAGGACATGTTGTTAGATCTTGTGGAGGAAAATGGAGGAAAAAAGTCAGTTTAGCACTTCCATTCTGTAATTTTAACACTATACATGGTTTTTTAGAGTGCTGGAAAAGTAGATAAGTGGCTTTCAAATCCTAAAACAGGAAGTAGCTCCTAGAGATCTGTGTGATGACTAATGATCTCAAGATGGTTTAGCAACAATTCTGGTCTATAACCTTTTACAGATTGCTATTGTCCTATCAAAAATAAAGTGTTTTTTCCTCCCTTTGAACCTGGGAAGGCTTTTGTTACTGCCCCCACAATGTAGCAGAAGTAACACTTGGAGGCTTAGTCATAAAGGGCAATATGATTTCCACTCACCCACCTCATCCCTCTCTGAGATGCCTGCCCTTGGAACCCAGCCACCATGATAAAAGGAACACAAGTGGCCCCATGGAAAGGCTGTTTGAAAGTTTTACAGCTAAAGTCTTGACTGTTTAGTCTGCTAGCTGACAGATAGCACCAGCTAGCAAATATGTGGGTAAGTGAGCCTTCAGATGAGTCCATCCTCCAACCTTTGAGACAACTAGCTAAGGCTGAGTAGCAAGAGATGGGCATCCCTGCCAAGCCCTACTCAAATTGCAAATTCATAAACAAAATAAATGTTTTTGCATTAAGCCACCATTTTGAGGTACCTGTTATGCAACCACAGGTGACTGGAAATAACTCAGTGTCTTCAGGTGCTGCAGGAACAAGGGAGAATGAAGATGGAAAGTAGTAGAGGATGTTTTGAGAGGAGCAGAGGGAAAATAATGTCCGGTTTAAGGTATATTTTGTTTGAGCTGCCTGAGGGAGTGAACAAGTAGAAATATCAAGGAAGTCTTTGGATATAACAAGGCAGAATGTTAGAGAAGTCACCTCTCTGAAAAGAGTGCTGACCTGGGAAGCTACAGACCTAAGTTCAGCTCCCAAGTCAGCCCCTAACTTGCTGAGTGCCCATGGGCAAGCCCCTCTTCCTCTATCAGAATCAATATCCTTAGTATACACTGAGAATGATGGAATGTTAGGCTCAAACAGCATGCAACCATGTTTGTTCTAAGATGTTTATGTATTTCTTGGTTACTACAGCCTTGTAGCATAATTTGAAATCAGGTAATGTAATGCCTCCAGTTTTGTTCTTTTTGCTTAGAATTGCTTTGGCTATTTTTTTTTCTTGGTTCCATATGAATTTTATAATTGTTTGCTGTAATTCTGTTTAAAAATGCCATTGGTAATTTAATAGGATGGTATTGAATCTGTAGATTACCGTTGGTAATATGACCACTTTAATAATGTTGATTCTTCCAATCAATGAGCATGAGATGTTTCTCCATTTGTTTGTTTCCTCTGCAATTTCTTTCATCACAGTTTTATAGTTTTCCTTGTATAAATCATTCGCCTCCTTGGTTAAATATGTTCATAGGTATTTTAGCTTTTTGGTTGCTGTTGTAAATGGAATTAAGTTTTTGATTTGATTCTCGACTTGGTTGCTATTGGTATATAGCAGTGCTACTGATTTGTGTGTGTTGATTTTGTATTCAGAAACTTTACAGAATTCATTTATCAAGACCAGGAGTCTTTTGTAGGAGTCTTTAGGGTTCTCTAGGTATCAGATCATATCATTGGCATACAGAGATAGTTTGATTTCTTCGTTTCCAATTTAAATATCCTTTATTTCTTTTTCTTGCCTGATTGCTCTGGCTAGGACTTCCAGTACTATGTTGAATAGTAGTAGTGAAAGTTGTCATCTTTGCCTTGTTCCACTACTGAGGGTGAAGGTGTTCAACTTTTCTCCATTCAGGATGACATTGGCTATAGGTTTGTCATATATAACTTTTATAAGTTTGAGGAATGTTCCCTCTGCCTATTTTGCTGAAGATTTTTATCGAACGGATGCTAGATTTTATCAAATGCTTTTTCTGCCTTTATTGAAATGATCAAATTATTTTTGTTTTTAAATCCTTTTATGTAGTGGATCATGTTTATTGACTTCTGTATGCTGAATCACTCTGGGATAAAACCCACTTGGATACAGTATATTATTTTTTTATGTGCTGTTGAATTCTCCTGTTCTGTCACACACAAAAAAAAAATATATATATATATAAGGGAAACTATGATGGTTTTCAATAAGTTTACCACTTAGTGAGAAGTGTTTAAAAATCAAATTTATGATTAGTGAGGCTAAACATTTTCCCATGTATCTGTTGGCTGTTCATATGTCTTCTTTGAGAAGTGTCTATTCATGTCTTTTGCCACTTTTTAACAGGATTATTTGGTTTTTTCCCTTCAGCATGCTTGAGTTCCTTGTAGAACCTAGATGTCAGGCCTTTGTCAGATATACAGTTGGTAATTTTTTTTTTTGCTACTCGGTGAGCTGTCTCTCCACTCTCTTGATGATTTCTTTTGCTTTGCAAAAGTTTTTCAGCTTCATGTGGTGCCACTTGTCTATCTTATCTCTTATGTCATAGACTTTTGGGATTATGATCGGGAAATGGTTACCTATTCCAATGTCTATAAGGGTGTCTCCTGTGTTTTCTACGATTCTTACAGTTTGAGGTTTTATGTTTAGGTCTTTGGTTCGTTTAGAGTTGATTTTTATGTATGATGATAGGTAGGGTTCCTGATTCATTCTTCTGCATGCGGTCAGTCAGTTTTCCCAGCACCATTCACTGAATACGTTCTCCTCTTCCCAGTGATTGTTGGTGAAGGCTTTGTCAAAGATGTATTGGTTGGGAAATTGAGGTTTTGCCTCCAGAATCTCTATCCTGTTCCATTGGTCTATTTGCCTGTTCTTGTACTACTACCAAGTTTTTTTGACTATTGTAGCCTTATAATAAAGTTTAAAGTCTGGAAGTGTGAATTGAAACCATACCGAAATACCACCTAACTCCAGTCAGGATGGCCATCATTAATAATTCAAAACACAATCCTGGAGAGGATGCAGAGAAAAGAGAACGCTTCTACACTGCTGGTGGGAGTGTAAACTAGTACAACCTCTGTGGAAAACAGTGTGGTGATTTCTAAAAGATCTAGTAATTGACCTTCCATATGACCCAGCAATATACCCAGAGGAATTCAAATCACTCTACAAAAAAGATACCTGCACACGCATGTTTATTGCAGCACTATTCACAATAGGGAAAACATGGACCCAACCATACTGCCCATCAAAAGTGGACTGGATAAAAAATGTGGTACACATACACATTGGAATATATGCAGCCATAAAGAAGGACAAAATTATGGAATTCGCAGCAACATGGATGGATTCAGAGCCTATCATACCCAGTGATCTATCACAGAAACAAAGAACTGAATAACTGAATACCACATGTTCTCACTCATAAGTGGATCCTGAACATTTATCATAATACTATAAGAAAAGGGTTGGCAGTAGCAGGGCACTCCCAGGGGAGAGGGAGACAGCACATAACATCACTAAGAGTACCTGATCCTAAACCATGCAAAGTGAGGACCAGTGGGAGGCCCAAACTTTACCAATTAAGTACCTAATCTTGACTTATACCCTACATCTTTACAATTTTTAAAAAATCAAATTTAACTCGGCCTTTTCAAAGTGACATAGCTAAAGATTTAACAAGAGTTTCTTATGTACCCAGAGAACATAGTTCATCTCAGAAAATCAACCTCAGGAAACCCTCATGATATGGTGTGCTGACCCAGACCGTCATAAATAAAATAATATGCTTCTTCTACACATCTGATCAATCCTAACTGAAGTAGATTGGAACATGTCACAACTATTACTTTCAAGCAGATTATGCATAGTTCCAAAGTTGACCACCTACCTCTATCCATGGAGCTATTCCAGTATTATAAGTCCGATGTGGTTCTTAACCTTTTGTGAATTTCCATGGAAGTGAGAGAAAGTCTGTACAGAAAAATGCACATATGTCTTTACACATTTTTTCATTCAACCTTGAGAAACTTACAGACCTCTCTTCCCAGAGCACAGACTAGCAGGCTAAGCACCTTCAAATTAAGACTGTTAAAATCTCTTTGCTGTTAGATTGACTTCTTACTGTGTGATCATGGGCAGGTTTCTGAAATTCCTTCGCCTGCTTTCTCATTTATTGTTTTATTATAATGGTTTTTTTTTAAGATTTTATTTTTAGAGCAGTTTTAGGTTCACAGGAAAACAGTGGAAAGTCTAGAGTTCCGATATATCCCTTTCTTTCACACACCCCACTATTGACATCCCCCACCACAGTGGTACATTTGTTACATTTCATGAGCCTACATTGACACATCATTACCCAGGGTCCATAGCTTACAATAGGGTTCATGCTTACATTCTGCGGATTTTGACAAATGTATAATGACATGCATCTACCATTTTAGCATCATACAGAATAGTTTCAATGCCCTAAAAATCCTTTGTGTTCTGCCCATTCATTCATTCCTCCTTCCTAACTAACCTCTGGCAACCACTGATCTTTTTAACGTTTCCATAGCTTTACCTTTTCAAGAATATCATGTAGCTGGAACCATATGGTTTGGAAACTTTTCAGGTTGGGTTATTTTACTTAATGATATGCATTTAGGTTTCCTCCATGTCTTCTCATGGCTTGATAATAGCTTTTTTCTTCTTAGTGCTGAATAATATTCCATTGTCTGGATATACTAGTGTACTTATTCATTCACTGACTGAAGAACATCTTGGTTGCTTCCAAGTTTTGACAATTATAATGAAGCTGCCATAGCATCTATGTTCAGGTTTTTGTGTGGACATAAGTTTACTCTTCATATGAGTAAATAACAGGAAATATGTTTGCTGGATCCTATGGTAAGGCTATGTTTCATTTTATAAGAAACTGCAAAATTACCTTCCAAAGTGGCTATACCTCCTTGCATTCCATCAGCAATGAATGGGAATTCCTGTTGCTACGCATTCTTGCCATGATTTGGTGTTGAGCGTAAGTTCTTTGGAGTCCTATAGTTTTAGATTTTGCATTTAGGTCTATGATACACTTGGAGTTAATTTTTGTAAATGTGTAAGGTCTGTTCTGAATTCATTTTTTTTTGCATGTACATGTCCAGTTGTTCCAGAACAATTTGTTAAAAAGACTATCTTTTCTCCATTGTATTGCCTTTATTATTTGTCAAAGATCAGTTGATTATATTTATATGGGTTTATTTCTGGCCTCTCTAGTCTGTATTTTGCCAATACTGCACTGTCTTGATTTCTGTAGCTTTATAGTAAATATTGAAGTCGGGTAGTGTCAATCTTCCAACTTTGCTCTTCTCCCTCAATATTGAGTTGATTATTCTGAATTTTTCTTTTCTTTTCTTTTTTTGCCCCTCCTTACAAGCTTTAAAATCAGTATGTTCACATTCACAATATAACTTGCTGGGATTTTGATTGGGATTGTTTTGAATCTACAAAGTTAGGAAGAACTAACCTCTTGAAAATATTGTTTTTCTATTTATGAGCATGGAACATGTCTCTAATTATTCCTTTGTTGTTTTTTTATCAGAATTTATAGCTTTCCTCATATTGATATTGTACATTTTTTAGACATATATAATTATTTCATTTTTATAAGTACTAATGTAAAAGGTATGTGGCTTTAATTTCAAATTCCATTTGTTCATTGCTTATGGATAGGAAAATTATTGAATTCCTGCAACCTTCTTATAATTGCTTATTAGTCACAAGAATTTTTTTGTCCATTATTTCAGATTTTCTGCATAGTTGGTCATGCTATCTGTGTAAAAAAAGACTTATTTATTCATCTCCAGTAGTATATCTTTTAGTTCCTTTTCTTGTTTTATTGTATGATCTGGTATTTCCAGTATGATGCTGAAAAGGAGTGGTGAGAGTGGACATCCTTGCCTTATTCTCAATCTTAGTAGGAAAGCATTCAGTTTTTCATCAAGTATATTAACTGTAGGTTTCTTCTATATGTTCTTTATTAAGTTGAGAGTGTTCCCTTTTAATTCTACTTTGTTGAGAAATTTTGCCATAAAGAAGTGTTAAATATTGTCAAATACTTTTTCTGTATCTGTTGATATAATTATGTGATTTTTTTCTTTTTTCATCTGTTGATTCAATAGATTATTGTGTATTGCTTTAAATGCAGTTAATAAATCGGGAGAATACTAGCTACCTTTCATTGTTCTTGTAAGTCTTAAATTGAATAATATGTGTAATGGGCCTATTCACATTCTGGCATGTAATAGGAGTTCAGCAACTGATAGTTTTCTTTTCTTTTCTTTTTTTGACCCTTTCCACAAAGGTGTTAAACCCTTGATATTCAAACCCTGATCCCCAGTTTGCTTCCAGCAAGGCTCTGGATCCCCTGCCAGAGAAGCATGCCGGTACTTGGGAGGAAGCCACCACCATGTTGCCAACCCACCCTTTTGATTCTTGCTGAATTAACAAGGAGCAAAGCTCATCATGTAATGCTTCTACAATGTCTTCAAAACAATAATCACCAATATATTATTAACAGCAAACACAAATGTGTCTGGAAATCCTTATTTTGCAGAAATATGAAAATCATTTTTTGAGCAATAATTTCTACTCTACATTATCACACAGAGTTTTCTTATGCTTAGCAGTGCAAGTGCCTGCCAAGATCATTACATGTCAACTGATAAATGGATTTGACCCTACAATCTGTGAAATATCACAACTGGTACAGTGGAGCAACAAGTCCACGGCTTAGAGATCATCAATGTTTAATTTATCACACAGAGTGTTTGGAAGGATACAGATCCAAGGCAGTGACTCAGTGTAGCTTTCAAACATGTTGTCCAGAAAAAGGACAGACTCCAATAGGAGTACTGTCAACAATAAATCACATCCACTCTTTGAGAATCAGGATGGCAAGAGATAAACATTTTCTTAGGCTGGCTGGCACGTCGTTCTGAAACAGGCACACTTGGAGATTAGTGCTTGCCTGCTCTGCCTTCTGTAGCCCAACTTTGGTGTGTACAATAGAACAGAGGCATCACAGGGAGGGGTGCAAGCTACAGTCTAGCAAAGGAATACCTTAAGACAGACTTGAATCAGGCCTGTGGTCCCAGAGCCAGGAATGCCCTCCAAGGAGCCCTGTTAGAGGGCCTTTATGACTGGTTGTGGGTTGTGGTCTGGCAAGTCATTGCTTTTTATTATAATTGTAATAATGAAGTTTCTGCCTAATAGGAAATTTTGTGGACCTTTCTGCTGTTTTACTAGCTAGGAAGTAATTCATAATTATGAAGAGTCTGCTTTCTTCCTCAATTTATGGGCTTAAGGAAGAGAGGTGTTTTATGTCAGAGACACACCAAAGAAACTGTCAGAGCAAAATCAGTTCCCATTCCATTGCAGCAGGCATCTATTGCCAGCTTCCTTGGGATTAGGCTGTGGGGTTGGTGTGAGAAGTTGGATGGGCTGCAGTGATGAAGATGTCGTAATCCCTGCCCTCACAGAGTCTGTAGTCTCTTGGTCATGACAGTCATGCCTACCATTCATTCAAAAGCCAAAGACGAAGACCTGAATAATCTGCAGAAAGCACCTGAAATGCTGTTCAACCAAAAAGCTCCAGATGAAAATGTCTTCAATCACAGGAAGAGGACAGGCTTTCTTATGCCATTTCTCTATTCAAAAACATTCCACAACCCCAGAAGCGTAGAGAGAAGAATTCAAACTTCAATTGTCATTTTCTATAAGCTAGCTCCGTTCTACCTTATAACCTTGTATACTCTGGCCAACATTTGTTCCTACTCCCATGTTTTCTTACCTCTATGCTCTTTCCTTTGTCTTGTGAAGTTTTAGAAAATAATTTTCTTTAATAAATTTTTATAAAAAATATAAAAGCTAGTCAAAATAGCTAAAACCATTCAAAGATGATACATTAAAAAAATGCTCATAATCTCCCCCTTTTCCTCATTTTTGGAGGTAATCAGAGTCAAAAACCTGTTGTCTTTTCTTTCATGCCTTTCTCTAGGTTTGTATGCATTCCTCAGGTTTGAAGACCAGCTCCCTCTTTCTTTCCTCCAGTCATTTTAATTTTAAATATCTATCTCCAAAAGCCATATTCAATTTTTTCAAGAAGTCTTCCTAGATTTCCCTTCCAGTTGGAATCTTTCCCATCTTCAGCATCAAACTATAATAATAGCAACACAACAAAAACAATAATAGCTAACATTTTTCAAGCACCATTTATGTGCCTGTCCTAAGTATTGTATGTATCTTATCTATTTTAATCTTCCCAACATATCTGCACTCTCTTATTTCTCTTTTATAAACAAAGAACCTGATTCAGAGAGATGGAAAACCTTGCCCAGGATTCCTCTTTTTTTTTTTTTTTTTCAGTTGGAGTCTCACTCTGTCGCCCAGACTGGAGTGCAATGGCCACTCCCAGCCACCGCAGCCTCGACCTGCTGGACTCCGGCGATCCTTCCGCCTCAGCCTTCCAAGTAGCTGGAATTACAAGCATGCGCTACCACGCCTGGCTGATTTTTTGATTTATTGTAGAGATGAGGTCTCACTGCCCAGGCGGGTCTTGAACCTGCGGGCTCAGGCAATCCACTCACCTCAGCCTCCCAAAGTGTGGGATTACAGGCTGAGCCACCGAGTCCGGCTAGGATTCCTCTTTTAGTAAGAAGAGGAGCTAGAACTTGAACCTAGTTCTGTATGCTCCAAAGAGAGTGCTCTTCACATACCATCCTACTGCTATTTGAACAGATTTAATATTTCCCCTATGGAACATGAGCTCTCAAAGGAAAGAATGTACATCCCCCACATTATACACCATGATATGTGGCATATCATGAGTTCAGAAACTTTTGTGAAATGCTTTTTTTAAAAAAAAATAGATTAAAAGAGAATCAAAAGCTTACATTTGACAAAAATATGTGTGACAGAAGTAATTTTTCTCTACTTAGGAGCAAAGATTTTACTCAAAATGTGAGCAAAAACTCAAAAAGTCCCACAAGTTAGAAAAGTGAATTCCCGAGTTATACCTTGTGACAGCTGTTATATATAGCTCATAAGATATTGTACAATTCAACTAGTGTTTCTATACCTTAAAAGTGTCATGGGCTTGATGTTCAAGTGATTTAAAGTGGTGGTTATTATAGCAGCCAAAAATATGATTTGTTTTAAGTGTCTGCTTGTTCTTTGCCTGTCTTACTACCTATACTCAATATGCTGTTCAGTTTGGGCTACTCTGTGTGACTGTGTGACAGTGTGCTAGAATTACAGTCTTCACAGATTAAATGACATTCTCTGCTCTTCACCAGCAACTACTATGGTCCATTTGCACTTGATCAAGTAAGCCCTGTCATAGCATACAAAGTCCATACATGGAAAACAGATGGTTCTTCCTTCCTTCCTTCCTTCCTTCCTTTCTTTCTTTCTTTCTTTCAGTGGGAGTCTCATTCCGTTACCCAGGCTGGAGTGCAGTGGCACATTTACGGCCACTCCAGAGTTAACCTACTGGGCTCCAGTGATCCTTTCACTTCAACCTTCCAAGTAACCAGAACTACAGGGGTGCGCTACCATGCCCGGCTAATTTTTTTGATTTCTTGTAGAAACAAGGTCTCACCAAGTTGCCCAGGCTGGTCTCGAACTTCTGGGCTCAGGCAGTCTTCTAGCCTCGGCCTCCCAAAGTGTTGGGATTACAGGCTTGAGCCACTGCATCCAGCCTCAGATAGCTAATTTCAATTCAATCTAGTTCCTGATACTTTTCTGCACAGCATTAAGGCTAAGAAGTTCTGAAAAAGAAAAGAAAATACTTCTTAACATTATTTAATTTCTAGAAAAATTGTAAAACAAAATAATGGTAATTTCTCTTTTATTTTTTTTAAAGTCAAGGAATATGGTTCTTTCCTCATATAAAACTGGTTTTGAAATTTTGCCTTTTGCATACTATGGACAATGAAAAATGTGGAAAGCCTGAAGCCTGAGTGTCTGTTTTGATTATCTTATTTGAAAACTTGGGATTTTTAATTACCTGCAAGAAGATAATAACTACCACCACTACATACTCAAGCACTCGTTTTATTTATTTTTTCTTACTTTAAAAAACGTATTGATTCATAATAGATGTACATAGTTTGAGGTTATATGTGATAATAAATATATTTATGCAATTTGTAAAGATCAAATCAATATACTTGGGCACAGTGAATATTCAGAACTAACCTATGTGAGTGTTAATATCATCATCATTGCCATTTCAGAAAAAGATAGACATTTGATTAAAATTTAAAATGTTTAGATTTCAAAGCTTACCACTATGTTTTCCATATTGTATTCAAGAATAAATGCATTTTGATTTACAGACATAAATTGTATAGTGTGGGTGTAAAAAGGACTAGTGATAATTAACTTTGCAATAATAATAGCTAGTACTTGAATGTTTCTATGTTTTAGGTAGTCTTCTGTTATATGAGTTTTCTCTCAATATTCACAGCAGCCCTATAAGGCAGATACTGCTACTATAATTATTATCACTACTATCACTTCTTCTATTACTACTACTATTACTATTACTACTGTAATCTATGTGTGACACATGAGGAACTGGGATAGAGATAAGTTAAGTAATCTATTGAAAACTGCACAACTAGTAAGTGGTAGAGCAATTTTTGTTATGGATCAGTTTTCCCTTAAACTATGAGTAAAATAATAAAGAAATAATACATTATAACATTGAATCTTCCAATCCATAAGCATATTATACCCCTCCATTTATTTTAATATTTTTAAAGCATTCCAATAAAGTTTATAATTTTTCTTGTATAGATATTCCACAAGTAGACCATTTTTAAAGATTTTGAACTCAAGCACTTTGACTTTTGAACCAAATCTGTAGTTAAATGTATACTGATATCTAATAATGTAGAATTTGTATTTCATTTTATCCTTTTTAGATAAGTACTAAAATGTTTAAAACAGCACTGCTTGTCATAACCCCAAACTGCAAATTACCTAAATGCCCATCAACAGTAAATTGAACAAATAAATTGTGGTATGATTACACAAAAGTATACTATGGGACAAAAAGAATGAATAAGCTATAACTTGAGACAGCAACATGAATTAATCTCATGAATATAAATGTTTAGCAAAAGAAATTGAACCTAGGAGAGTACATTCTGTATGATTCCACTGATATAAAGTACAAAAAAGGGCAAATTTATTTATTCTGATAACATTCAAGATGATGGTTACCTTGAGGGTAGATGTAGTAACTAGAAGGGGACATGACAGTGCATCTGAAATGCTTTTATATTTTGTTTAGTGATCTCGGCACTGGTCACATGAGCTTGTTCAGTTTCTGAAAATTCATCAAGTTATACTCTTAAGGCCTGTGTATTTTCTTGTATGTTTATTCTATTTTAATAAAAATATTTAAAATATTAAACAAAATTTATTTGATTTTTTAAAAGGAAAAGAAAGTAAGCCTTTTCGTATTTGGGCACTTTTCTACAAATGGATCATATAAACCACTGTTGCTGTCCAGAGAAACTTAGTGTGTTGTATAGAGTAATAAACACTAAAATAAATAGTTCCTTAAGCATAATTATAGGTCTTTTGCTAAGAGGAGTATTTGACTTTTTAGAACATCATTATTCATTTGTTTACTTTTTGGTTATTGCTCTTGTGGGGAGCTGGGCAGTTTTTCTAGATGCTACAATGACAACAGTGACCAAGACAGACAAGGTCTCTTGTCTCATGAAGCCTACAATCAACGCAGAAAGAGCAGTTTTAATGAGGTAGATAATTTAGTTTGGGTAATGTTGAATCTGAGGCTTAAGGCAGTGAAGCATCAAATAGAAAAATTTAGAAGGTAGGTGAAATTCAATAAAGAAGATCCAAACTAGAAATAAACTTGAGGAGTCATAGGCATAAAAATTTAGCTGACATCATAGGCATATGTGAGCTCTCTTAAAAGAGAAAAGTGTTTAGAATTAAGCTTTGGGAAACTCAATCATTTAGAGGTTTAATAAAAATATATGATCTGTCAAAAGCAATTGAGGAAACACAGTTATAACATAGGAGGAAAATCAGGGAAGTGTGGTATAATGATCATTAAAAGAAAGTAGAATTCCAGAAGGAGAGAGGTTAGCTGTATCAAAGATTGTTGAAAAGTCAAGTAAGTGGGGGAAGCACAACATCAATAAGGGTGCCTGATCTCAAACTAGGCAAAGTAGGAAACAAAGGGAGACCCAAATTTTACCTGTATGATGTCCACTTGTGTATCTAATCCTAAATTATACTCCACATCTTTAAAATAAAATATAAATTTTAAAAAATTAAAGTCAAGTAAAATGAGGACTCAAAAGTGTGTTTTGGATTTAATGACCTTGTGGCTACAAATGGCTTTGTCAAGGACAATTTCAGTAAAATGGTAGTGCCATAAATTGAGGCTGGATTCAGAAGAAAATAAGAGGTGAGGAAATGCAGACAACAAATGTAGACAACTCTTTTTCCTAAGTTTGTCTGCTGAGGAAAATTAGACACTAGCATAACATGATGCAAAGAGAGGGTCATGTTTCAATACATTTAATGTCAAAGATTTCAAACAAAATACAGCAATATATAAAAAGAATGATAAACGATGACCAACTGGGATTTATCCCAGGAATGCAAGGTTGGTTTGACATCAGAACATCAACTATCAACATATCAACAGAATAAAGGACCAAACCTGCATAATAATCTCCATAGACACAGGGAAATCATTTGGCAAAAATTTAACATTCCTTCATGTATTAGTAATTTGAAGCTGCTATAACAAAATACCTTACACTGGGTCAATTATAAACAAGAGAAATTTATTTCTCATAGTTTAGGAGGCTAGAAGTCCAAGATAAGGGTGCCAGGGTGCCAACATGGTTGGATTCTTATGAGGGCTCCTCTTGGTTGCAGACTGAACCTTCTCATTGTATGCTCACATGGCAGAAATAGAATAATAGAGCTCTCTGAGGTCCCTTTTATAAGGACACTAGTCTCATTCATGAGGATACCACTTTTATGACCTAACTTCCTACCATCACATTCGTGAGGTAGGATTTTAACTTGTGAATTTTAGAGGAAGGGGACACAAATATTTAGTCCATAGCACTTAATGACAAAAAACACTCAACAAATTAGGAATAGAAGGGAATGTTTTCAACTTGATAAAAATGCATCTATGAAAAATCTACAGATAACATCATGCATAGTGGTGAGAAATTGAAAGTTTTCTCCCTAAGACTAGGAGCAAGAAAAGTTTGCTTAAATTTCTCACTTGTTTTCAACATTGTACTGGAGTTTCTAGCCCAGCCAATTAGGCAATAAATTAAAATAAATATATCCAGATTAAAAATAAAGAAAAAAAAATACCTCTTTGCAGATGACAGAATTTTGTATGCAGAAAATACAAATGAATCCACAAAAAAACTACTGTAGCTAGAAAATGAGCTCAGCAAGTTTGCAGAATACAAGATCAATATACCCAAGTCAATTGTATTTCTCTGGACGAACAAGGAACAATCTGAAAATAAAATTAAAAAAAAAATTTTAAGCTGGGCTCGGTGGCTCAGCCTGTAATCCCACGCCTTTGGGAGGCTGAGGTGAGTGGATTGCCTGAGCCCGCGGGTTCGAGACCCGCCTGGGCAGCGAGACCTCATCTCTACAATAAATCCAAAAAAAATCAGCTGGGTGTGGTAGCGCATGCCTGTAATTCCGGCTACTCGGAAGGCTGAGGTGGAAGGATCACAGGAGCCCAGCAGGCGAGGCTGCGGTGGCCGGAAGCGGCCACTGCACTCCAGTCTGGGTGACAGAGTGAGACTCCAACTCAAAAAAAAAAAAAAAAAAAAAATTTTAATTATAATAGTGCCAAAAAGAATAAAATACTCAGGAATAAATTTAACAAAAAGAGTTCAAAATTCATTGTCAAAAGAAAATCTTAAGAGATTTAAATAAGGGAAATGACACGCCATATTTAACAATTGAAAGACTTAATTTGGTTAAGGTGACAATATTCTTCAAACTGATCTTCAGACTCAACATAATTCTTATTAAAATCCCATCTGGATTTTCTTGTTGTTACAGAAATTGACAATCTGTTATTAAAATTCCTGTGGAAATGAAAGGGCAATATAATGGCCAAAACAATCTTCGATAAAGAAGAACAAATTTGGAGGACTTGCACTTCTTGATCTCAACTTTTACTGCAAAGATACAATAATCAACACTGAGTGGCACTATAATAAGAATGGACATCTAGACCAATGGAATAGAATTGTGGGTCCAGAAATAAACACTCACATTTTTGGTCAATTGATTTTTGACGAGGGTTCCAAAACAATTCACTGGAGGAAAGAATCTACATTTAAAGTAATGGTACTAATACTAGTGGACATCCACATGAAAAAATATTAAGTTGGCCCCTTCCCTACATCATACACAAAAATTAACTTTAAATGAATTGTAAAAATATAAAACTTTTGGAAAAAATAAAAAAAACTTTGTGACCTTGGGTTAGGAAAAACCTTTCTAGATGTAACATCGAAAGCACACACACACAAAAAGAAACCCATGATAATAAAAATAATAAACAAATGAAGTAGACTTCATCAAAATTAAAATACTTTGTGCTTCAAAGTACACTATTAGGAAAGTGAAAACACAACCCACAGAAAAGAAAATATTTGCAAATTTTATATGATAAGGTACTAGTATCTAGAATAGATAAAGAACTGCTACAACTCAACAATATTTTAAATGGGCAGAGGATCTGAAATATACATTTCTCCAACAAAAATATGCAAAGAAACAAGAAGCACATGAAAAGTTTTTGAATACCATTAGTCATCATCAAAATACAAATCAAAATTCTATTGAGATATCATTTCACCCCCACTAGAAATAGTAGTTATATAATGAAAAGGACAGATATTAATAATTATTGGGGAAGATGTGGAAAAACAACTGAAACTCTCATACACTTCTGGTAAGAATTTCATTAGAAAATATCCTGGCAGTTACTCAAATTGTTAAACATAGAGTTCCCTCTTATGACACACAAGTTTCACCACATCCTTGTCAACACTTGATGTGCTCACTCTTTAATTGTAGTCATTCTAATATGCATGTCTTGGCATCTCATTGTGGTTTTAATACACATATCCCTAATGACTAGTGAGTTATGTTGCGTATCTTTTCATGTGCTTGTTTGTCATCTCTGTATCTTCATGGGTGTAATGTTTATTCATATCCTTTGCCCATTTGTTTATTGGGTTGTTTGTTTTCTTACTATTAAGTTTCAAATGTTGTTTATGTGTTCTGCAATCAAATATTTTATCAGATATGTCAGTTATATGCTTTGCAAATATGTTCTCCCAGTTTATGGTTTATGTGCATCCTCTAACAGTGTCTTTTAAAGAGCAGAAGTATTTGTTTTGATGAAGTTCAATTTATCACTTTTTCCCCTGCATGAATCATAATTTTGGTGCTGTAACTAAGAAAACGTTGCCTAACTCAAAGTCATAATTCTTTACTCTAATGTCTTTTTTTAAAAGATGTTTCATAACTTTAAGTATGACATTTATGTCAGTGATACAGTTTGAGTTAATTTTCTTAAATAGTGCAAAGTATTGCCTGTTCATATTCTTTGTCCACTTTTTAATGAGGTTGTTTGTTTTTTTTCCTTTCACTTCATTTGAGTTCTTGCACCTCATGTCTCTATAATAAAATAAAATTTTAAAAAATAGTGAAGTATGCTACCGAGTTTATTTTTTGTTTTGCATATACATTTCCGATTATTCCACCATCATTTATTGCAATGACTGTTCTTTTGCCACTTTATTGCCTTTGTTCTTTCATCTAAACTGAATTGACTATATGTTGTTTCATTCCTTTATTTCTCTGTATTTACATCACTTTCTCTTTTTCTCTTTTTTAAATAAAAAAATTTAATTCATTTTTATTTTTTATATAGACAGGGACTTTGTATTTTCCTGTGCTCATCTTGAACTTCTGGCCTCAAACAATCCTCCTGCCTTGGCATTACAAAGTGCTGGGTTTACAGGCATGAACCACTGTGCCTGGTCCCAAATAGTAAATTATTATTATTTTAAAGATGTGGGGTACACTCTCTGGATGGTTTCTTTGGCTTTGCAAAAGCTTGTCAGTTTTATGAAGTCCCATTTGTCTATCCTGTCTCTTATGGCATGGGCGCTTGGGGTTTTGATCAGGAATTGGTTGCCAGTTTGAATTTCCATAAGGGTATCTCCTGCATTTTCTAAGGCTTTTATAGTTTGAGGTTTTACATTTAGGTCTTTGATCCATTTAGAGTTGATTTTTGTGTATGGTGATAGGTAGGGATCTTTTTTTTTTTTCTTTTGGCGTTGGAGTCTCACTCTGTCGCCCAGACTGCAGTGCAGTGGCCGCTCCTGGCCACCGCAGCCTCGACCTGCTGGGATCCGGCGATCCTTCCACCTCAGCCTTCCAAGTAGCCAGAACTACAGGCGCGGGCTACTACGCCCGGCTAATTTTTTTTTTTTTTTATTGTAGAGATGAGGTCTCGCCAAGTTGCCCAGGCAGGTCTCGAAACCGCGGGCTCAGGCAATTCACTCACCTCAACCTCCCAAGGCGCGGGATTACAGGCTGAGCCACCGAGCCCAGGAGTAGGGATCTTGTTTTAATCTTTTGCATGTGGTCAGCCAGTTTTCCCAGCACTATTCGCTGAATAGGTTCTCCTCTCCCCAGTCGTTGGTGGTGGAGGCTTTGTCCAAGATGAATTGGTTGAGAAATTGAGATTTTGCATCTGGAATCTCTATCCTGTTCCATTGGTCTATATGCCTATTCTTGTACCAACACCAGGCTGTTTTGATTATTGTAGCTTTATAATAGAGTTTAAAGTCTGGAAGTGTCATACCTCCTGCTTTACTTTTTTTGCTGAGGATTTTTTTGGCGATTCATGGTCGTTTATGTTTCCATATGAATTCCGGTATTGTTTTTTCCAGGTCAGAGAAGAATGCTGCTGCAATTTCATGGGTATTGCATTAAATCTGTAGATTGCCTTGGTAGGATGGACATCTTAACAATGTTGATTCTTCCAATCCATGAGCATGGAATATTTTTCCATTTGTTTGTGTCATCTTTGATTTCTTTGAGCAGTGCTTTGTAGTTTTCATTGTAAAGTTCTTTCACGCCTCTGGTTAGGATAATGCCAAGGTACTTGATTTTTTTTTTCTGGGTATTGTGAATGGGAGACAGCCCACAGACTGGGAAAAAATATTTGCCAACTCTTTGTCTGACAGAGGCCTACCATCTAGAATCTACAAGGAACTCAAACGTACCAAAAAGAAAAAAACAAACAGCCCCATTACAGAGTGAGCAAATGATATGAATAGACAATTCTCAAAAGAAGACATATGAGCAGCCAACAGATGCATGGAAAAAAATGCTCACTCTCACTAGTCATCAAATAAATGCAAATTAAAACTACACTGAGATACCACCTAACTCCAGTCAGGATGGCTATCATCAATAACTCAAAAAACAATAGATGCTGGAGAGGATGTGGGGAAAAGGGAACACTTCTACACTGTTGGTGGGAGTGTAAACTAGTACAGCCTCTGTGGAAAACAGTGTGGTGATTCCTAAAAGATCTAAAAATCAACCTCCTATATGACCCTGCAATTATCCTACTGAGAATATACCCGGAAGAACTCAAATCACTCTATTAAAAAGATACCTGCACACGTATGATTATCGCAGCATTGTTCACAATAACAAGAACATGGAACCAACTGTGCTGCCCATCAAAAGAGGACTGGATTACAGGAATATGGTACATATACACAATTGAATATTACACAGCCATAAAGAAGAACAAAATCATGAACCTCACAGCAACCTGGATAGACTTAGAGTCTATAGTACTGAGTGATCTTTCACAGAAACAAAGAAGTGAGTGTCACATGTTCTCACCCATAGGCAGATCTTAAACAATCATCACAATACTACAGGAAAAGAATTGGCAGTAGTGGGAAACTGCTGGAAGGGGAGCGGGGAAGTGGGATTGGCAGTAGTGGGAATCTGTCTGGGAAAGGGAGGGCACACCTCATCACAAGGGTACCTGCATAGTGAACATTTGTAGACCTAACCCTGTATTATACCCCACATCAAAGTATACAAGTGGTCATCATACAGGTGAAGTTTGAGCCTCCCTTTGGTTCCCACTTTGCCTGATTTGAGATTAGGTACCCTTATTGAGATTAGGTACTCCACCCCCATCCCAACAGTATCCCGAGGCTGCCAATCCCTTTCTTATAGTATTATGGTAAATGTTCAGGGTCCCCTTATGAGTGAGGACAAGTGGTACCCTGTTCTTTGCTTCTGTGATAGATCACTGAGTATGATAGACTCTAAATCCATCCAGGTTGCTAAGAAGTCTGTATGTTTATCCTTCTTTATGGTTGCATAATATTCCATTGTGTTATTTATATCACTTTCTTGCTTTCTCTAGCTTTATAGTAAGTCTTGAATTCAGGTGATGGAAATCTTTAAAACTCTCCTTTTTCAAAGTTTTGGTTATTGCAGGTTCTTTGCATTTCTACATGAATTATAGAGTTATTATGTCAATTTCCAGAAAACAATGCTACTAGAATTTTGAATGGGGTTGTGTTGACTCTATAGATCAATTAGGGGAGAATTGACACATAAACAATTCATGAACATTCCACATTTCTCCATTTAGTTATATCTTCCTCAATTGTCTCAGCAATATTTCATTGTTTTCAGTGTATAGGTCTTTTACAGGTTTTGTTAAATGTATTCTTATATATATTTGATGCTAATGTAAATGGTGTTTTTTTATTTCAATTCCTGAATGTTCTTTACTACTATATAGAACAATTAAATTTTAAACATTGATTTTGTATCTGCTAGATTTACTTATTTGTTCTAATAGTTTTTGTGCAGATTCAATCAGATCTTCTACCTAGATGATCATGTCATCTGCAAATAAAGACATTTAATTTTCATTCCAAATCTGGATGCGTTTTATTTATTTCCCTTTCCTTATTACACTTGTGAGAGCCTCCTCTACAATGCTTAATGAGTGGCTTTTAGCAGACTGAGGAAATCCACTTTTATTCCTAGTTTACTGAGAGTTTTATCAGGAGTAGATGCTGAATTTTGTCAAATGATTTCTATGTATCTATTGCAGTAATTACATATTTGTTTTTTATAGCATGTTAATATGGTAAGTTACATCGATTTTCAAATGCTAAACGTGCTTTACATTGCTGGACTAAACCTAAGTTTGTCATGATGTATTACTATTTTATGTGTGGTTCCATCCAAGTTGTTGCAATTTTGGCCAAAATGTTTGTATATATGCTAATGAAGGCTGTTCTGTAGTCTGATTTTTTAAAATATTTTTAGGTAATATCTGTCGGGTTTTTTTTTCTCAGGATAATGTTGGCCTCATAGAATGAGTTGGGAAGTATTTCTTCTTCAATTTTCTGGAAGAACTTGTGTAGATTGCTATTATTTCTTTTTTTTTTCTTTTAGTATTATTCACCAGTTAATCTGTATGTTTCCGAAGTTGTCTTTGTGGAAAGGTATTTAACCACAAATCCAATTTCTGGCCAACGTGGTGGCTCATACCTCTAATCTTAGCACTTTGGGAGGCCAAGGCAAGAGGATTTCGTGAGCCCAGAAATTCAAGACCAACCTAAGCAATATGGTGAGGAGACAATAAATCAAAAAATTAGTCGGACATTGTGCCATGGGCCTGTAGTATCAGATATTTGGAAGGCTGAGGTTTCAGCTACTTGGAAGGATAATCCAAGCCCAGCAGATTGAGTCTGCATTAACCGTGATTGTGTCACTGCACTCCAGCCTGGGCAATGGAGTGAGACTTCGACTAAAAAAAAATCAACTTTCATAATAGTTTTAGGCTTGTTCATATTATCTATGGTTTTTTCAGTGAGATTTTGTACTTTGAGTCTTTCACAGAACTTTACCACTATATCCAACTTATTAGTATTGGCAAAATATTCTTGGTAATATTATCTTATTATCTTTTTGCCATCTAGTGTACCTGAAGGGAGGCCATTTCTGTAATTCTGGTATTGGTGATTAGTGTTACCTCCAGTTTTGCTACTAGTCTGGTTAGAAGCTTATAAATTTTGCTGATTTCTTAAAGAACTATCTTTTAGTTTCATTGATTTCCTATTGATTAAAAAATTCCACTATTTTTTATTTCATTGATTCCTTCTGATCTTTATTATTTCCTTTTTCCTGCTTAATTTAAGTTTTATGTGCTTTATTCATCTAGTTTTTTGTTTTAATATTGATGCTGATGTCATTGATTTGAAAATTTTCTTCATTTCTAATATAAGCTTTGTAATCCTTATAGTTTTCTACTTACTGCCTAAGCTACATCCCACACATTTTATACATTGCATTTTCGTTTCTATTCATTTTTAAATGCCTTATAATTTCTCATTTGATTTTTTAAACTAATTGATTTTCTAAGAAGTATGTTATTTACTGGCAAATATTTGAGGATATTTCCTGTTAAGTTTCCATCAGTATTTTCTAATCTAGTTTCATTTTTGTCAAAGAACATAGTTGTATGACTTAAATCCATGATCTAGAATATAGTGTATTTTGGTAAATGTTGATGTATACACTCAAATTAATTTGCATTTTACTGTTGTTGAGTGGAGTGATTTGTAAATGTCAATTAGGTTAGGTTGACTGAGACTATTGTTCAAATCTCCAATAATCAAATTGATTTCCTGTCTACTTGCTCTATCAATTTTTGATTGAGGGGTGTTGAAATCTATAGTTCTAGAATTTGTCTATTTCTCTTTGAAGTTCTACTGTTTTTATTCCTTGAGTTGTGAAGCTCTGTTATCATATTTATGAAAGTTGAAGATTCTTATGTCCTCTTCATAAATTGATCCCTTTATTGTTATGAAATTACTCTCTCTATCCTTGGTAATATTTTTTGTTCTGAAATTTACTTTGTCTGCTATTAATAAAGGCACTTCAGATTTTCTTTCATTAGTATTGGCAAGATATGTCATTTTCTGTCCTTTTGCTTTTTGACTATGTGTGCCTTTATATTTAAAGTTGTTTCCTCTTAGGGAGCACAGAATTGGCTCATATTTTTTAAATCCAATTTGACAATCTCTGTTTTGTGATTGGTATTTTAAACCATTAACATTTAATATGATTATTGATATTATTATATTTAGGACAATCCCCTCGGGTCTCCTCCTACTGTTGGAGATTTTCTGTCCTCTTAATAAATCCTGCTTTCTCACAAAAAAAAAAAAAA
>NW_007259260.1:48947-66848 GCF_000164805.1 Carlito syrichta
CCTCTCTCTCTCCACCCCCCACACCTCTCTCTCCCCTCCCCTCCTCCTACTAGCTCTGTTTTCCTGAAGACACTGATTGATACACTGAGTACATAATTCTAGGTTACAGCTTTTTTTTCCTGTTAGTACCTTAAAGATGTTACTCCACTCTCTCCTTATTCACAGTGTTTCTGATGAGATATGTGCTGACCTCCTTATTGTTATTCTGTATATATCATATCTATTGGGGGCTGCTTCTAAGATTCTTTTCTTTATCACTAGTTTTAAGTAATTTGATTATCATGTGACTTAGTGTAGTTTACTTCATGTTCCTTATTCTTGAGTTTCTTTGTGTTTCATGAATATGTAGATTTATAGTCTATGTCAAATTTGAAAATTTTTTCATTAATTATTTATTCAAATATATTTTTTGCTCTTCCTTCCATTCCACCTTGGCTCCTTCCAAGAATCTAATTGCCTATTTATTAGGCTGTTTGAAACTGTCCCATAGATCGCTGATGCTTTGCTCATGTTTTAAAATCCTCATTCCATGTTTTTATTTTGGATAGTTTCTACTGCTAGTCATCAAATTTACTAATCTTTTCTTCTGCCATGTATAATCTGCTGTTAATAGTATCCATTGGATTGTTTATATCAGACCATAATTTTTATCTCTAGAGGCTGGATTTGAATCTTTTCACATATTTTGTATCTCTGCTTAACATATTTAGTATTTTCTCTAGCTTCTTGAACATACAGAATACAGTTATAATAATTGTTTAAAATATTATGGTCTATTAATTCTATCACCAGTGTCATTTATGGGTAAGGTTTACTTATGGATTTGTGTTCTCATTTTCTGTTGTGTTTTACTGTTTCTCTACATGTCTGATAATTTTCAATTGGATGCCAGACATTATATATTTTAACTTGATTCATGGTAGATATTTTGTATTCCTATAAATATTCTTGAGATTTGTTTGCCAATACAGTTAAATTACTTGGAAATAGTTTGATCTTTTTAGGTCTCACTGTTTAGCTTTTAGGTGGGACCAGAGAAACATTTAATTTAGGGTTAATTTTTTCCTACGACTGAAGCAAACATCATCTGCATATTTTACCCAGTGTCCCATTAATTATAAGATTTTTCACTCTAACTCTTGGGAATAGGCACTATTTTAGACACTATGACCTCCAAGAATAGTTCTTCTATTCCTTTATAGGTATTTCTTCTCCTACCAGGAAAAGTGGTTTCCCTGTAAATTCCAGCTGCCACATCATCCCTGAACTCCCATTTTTTCTTCTCCAGTTAAGGAATCCACTAGCTAATATCTAGCCTGGAAACTTTCTCTAAATATGTAGCTGAGCCAATTGTAGATTCTGCCTAAATTTGTTTTCTGTCTCCCTTGGATTATAGTCCTTCATTACCTAATGTCTTAATGTCCAATGTCTTGAGAATTATAGTTTCATAAAGTTTATATTTTTATGTTATCTCAAATTAGAAGGAAAACAAGTTGCTATAACTCCATCTTATCCAGAAACAGAAGTTTTTAGTAGTTTATTTTAATGGTAGGGACTTGAGCATGTTGAAAGGTAAAGAGGAAGGTTATCATTGAGAAGAAGTGGTTTAATATTTCAAAAAGAGACCATCAATAGTTCCCAGTGGTTAAAAAGGTAGATATGGAATGTGTCTAAAATACAGGTGGAAGAGTAGGTTAAATATAGGAGAAGGAGACAACCCTCTACTATAACAGGAGGGATGAAGGAGAAGATAAATGTAAATGTAGCAGGATTTCCTATTTAATGGGTTCTATTTTTCTGATAAATAGAAGGCAAACACATCTGCTGAGAATGAAGGTGATCAGGTAGTTTGAGACATTTGGAGAGACATATGAAAGTTTAAGCAAAGATGTTGCAGAAAGGGAGAAATCAGTTGACCAGAAAAATATACAAGGATGGACAAGCCTTACAGATGATTCATTTGAGGCTGATGATCACAAATATTGGAAAAAATATAGCCTAATAAATCCTCTTGATCATTAATGGCTCAAATTCAACATATTCACAACTGACAACATCATTTTAAAGTAACTACCTGACAAACTTGATAACCTAAATGAAGTGGAGAACTTTCTGATATCACACAACCTCCCAAGTTTGAAACAAGAAGACATTGAGACACTAAATAGACCAATAACAACCAAGGAAATTGACTCTGTCATAACAAAACTACCTACAAAAAAAAACCCTGAACTGGACGACTTTCCAGCAGAATTCTACAAAACATATAAGGAAGAGCTGATACCAATCCTGTTGAAAATATACCAGGCAATTGAGAAAGATAGACTTCTCTCCAAATCATTTTACAAAACTGACATCACACTGATACCCCAAACGAGTAAAGATTCAACAAAAATAGAGAACTACCAATATCCCTTATGAACATAGATGTAAAAATCCTCAGTAAGATTCTAGAAAATTGGATCCAAAAACACATAACAAAAATGATCCACCATGAGCAAGTAGGCTTCATCCCCAGGATGCAGGGCTGGTTCAACATCAGCAACATCATAAATGTAATTAAATACATCAATAGATGTAGCCGGGCTTGGTGGCTCAGCCTGTAATCCCACACTTTGGGAGGCTGAGGTGAGTGGATTGCCTGAGTCCAAGGGTTCGAGACCCGCCTGGACAACTTGGCGAGACCTCATCTTTACAATAAACCAAAAATTCAGCCAGGCATGGTAGCACATGCCTGTAATTCCAGCTACTCGGAAGGCTGAGGCGGAAGGTTTGCTGGAGCCCAGCGGGTCAAGGCTGCAGTGGCCGCGAGAGGCCACTGCACTCCAGTCTGGGCGACAGAGTGAGACTCCAGCTCAAAAAAACAAAAACAAAAAGAGATGTAAAACCAAGAACCACATGATTATATCATCATTAGATGCAGAAAAAGCTTTTGATAAAATCCAGCATCCATTCTTGATAAAAACACTCAAACACCTAGGTATAGAAGGAACATACCTCAAAATAGTAAGCACCATCTAAGATAAACCCACAGCTAGCATACTGCAAAATGGACAGAAACTGGAAAAATTTCCCCTGAAAATTGGAGCAAGACAAGGCTGCCCTGTCTCGCCCTTCTTGTTCAACATTGTGTTGGAAGTCCTAACTAGAGCAATTAAACAAGAGAAGGAAATCAGGGATATCCAAATAGGAAAAGAGGAAGTTAAGTTATCCCTCTTTGCTGATGATAGATTCTATATCTCGAAAATCCAAGAGAATCTGTCAAAAACCTGCTTGCACTGATAAAGGACTTTGGCAAAGTCTCAGGGTACAAAATAAATGTGCAAAAGACAGTTGCATTCTAATACACCAACAACAAGCAGGTGGAGAACCAAATTAAAAGCAAAATCCCATTCACAATAGCCACAAAAATTAAATACCTCAGCATCTTCCTAAGCAGAGAAATGAGAGACCTTTACAATGAGAACTACAAAATACTGCTCAAAGAAATCCAAGACACAAACAAATGGAAAAATATTGCATGCTCATGGATAGGAAGAATCAGCATTGTTAAGATGTCCATCTTACCAAAGGCAATCTACAGATTCAACGCAATACCCATTAAGTTACCAACATCATTCTTTTCAGACCTGGAAATGACAATACAGAAATTCATATAGAAATATAAGTGGCCACGAACGGCCATAACAATCCTTAGCAAAAGAAACAAGGCAGCAGATAACACACTTCCATACTTCAAACTTTACTATAAGGCTACAATAATCAAAAGAGCCTAGTATTGGTACAAGAATAGGCATATAGGCCAATGGAACAGGATAGCGCTTCCAGAAGCTAAAACCTCAATTTCTCAACCAACTCATTTTTGACAAAGCCTCCAACAACAACCACTGGGGAGAGGATAACCTATTCAGTAAATGGTGCTGGGAAAACTGGCTGATCACATGAATAAGATTGAAACAGGACCTCTACCTATCGCCACACACAAAAATTAACTCTAAATGGACCAGAGACCTAAATGTAAATCCTCAAACTATAAGAATTCCAGAAAATTCAGAAGACACCCTTATGAAAACTGGAACTGGAAACTGTCTTTTTTTGGTAGGCAGTTTTGTTATGACAGAGTCAATTTCCTGGGTTGTTATTGGACTATTTAGGGTCTCAATGTCTTCTTGTTTCAACCTTGGGAGGTTGTGTGATGTTACAAAGTCCTCCGTTTCATTTAAGTTATCAAGTTGGTTTCCCTACAGGTGTGTATACTAATCTCTAAAAATCTTCTGCATTTCTTTGGGGTGAGTTGTGATTTGATCTTTTGTATTTCTGATTGTGTCTATTTGGACTTTTTCTTTTTTTTTTTCTTGGTCATTCTGGTCAGGGATCCACTGGTCTTGTTAATTGAAAGAGGGTTTTTTTAAAAAAAGAGATAAGTGGTTTTAGCTTGTTTAAAAAGTGAAAGAGAAGATTCAGTGGTAAGGGGGAAAAGGTGAATATACAAAAGTGACAATTAAATGATATTGCTGTATGGTCTTTGAGAAGTCAGGCAAGTATGTGATGCAGAACACAGGTAAAAATATTGACTTTATTATTTATTTACTGCCTTAAATTATACAAACAAAAACTATCAATAAAGCAAACTACATGAAATTAACATAGATTCCTAACTATAAATGCCTCTACAAAATGTATGTTTTGTGTCACTAAAAGAATCAATGTAAGCAGAAATGGTCCCCTGACATAACATACAATAATTTGCAGAGATAAAATACAGGGCTGTATTTTAAGCCATTCCTTAATTTGAGAGGTCTTCAGAAGTAATTGGCTCTGGTCAAAGCTAAAATTATCTTTGTAGACCTTGTAAATACTCACTACAATATAAATAACATCACTCAGAAGGCCAGCTTGGTCAGTTATTCCAGAGTGCTTTTGGCAGCCAACTTATCTTGGCAGTCTCATACAGAATCAGAACTTCTGAGAAGCATGAATAAGTGTTTTCTACTGCAGAAGGGAGTAACACACACTTTGAAATTCTTCTGGGCCACAATAGTTTCTATTGTGCCTTAAGTTGTGGAAGCCTAAGATCTCAATAAATTATCTGTCCAGGAGGCAGCATAACATTGTGGTTAAAGCATGATCCCTAAAGCCATGCTGCCTCAGTTCAACTTTGGTTCTGCTTTTTATTGGCTCTGTTACCTTAGGTAATATTTTTAAGGTAGCTGTGTCTTAATTTCTTCATCTGAGAAATAGGTTGGGAAGGAGTTATAGTACTTACCTTATAGGATGAAGTTTAGATGAATTAATATTTGTAAAGTGTAGTTCCAGGTGCTTAGTAAATATTTAGTGTCTGTTAAATGAAAAGTAACACATATTTATGAAGAGCTACATTGTGAGATAAATTTTGTCTACAAGATAAACTTTAATCTACATAGAAATGTTGGTCACTATAGTCAATTTTAATAGCATCACTAGGTATTCCACTAACTAAATTATATAATTTTTTTATATCAATATTTTCTATTTTGATATTGTGGAGTACAGTTAAGGGTTAGGTATACAAGTATGCTTCATTCAGGCACCCTTGCTAATAAGGGGTGTCTCCCCATCCCCAGACAGATATTGACTACCATTAATCCTACCTCCCTCCCCCCCATAGTTTTCCACCACTGTCAGTCCTTTTCTTATAGTGTTACGATGGATGTTCTAGGTCCGCTATATGAGTGAGAACATGTGATACTCAGATTTTTGTTTCTATGAGAGGTCACTCAGTATCATTGTCTCTAGTTCCATTCAGGTTGCTGTGAAGTTCATGATTTTGTTCTTTTTTATGGCTGCGTAGTATTCCATCATGTATATGTACCAGATTTTTTTAATCCAGTCCTCTTTTGATGGACAGTATGGTTGGTTCCAGGTTCTTGCTATTGTGAACAATGCTGCGATAAACATACATGTGCAGGTGTCTTTTTTATAGAGCAATTTGAGTTCTTCAGGGTATATTCCCAGTAGGGGGATGCAGGGTCATATGGGAGGTCAATATTTAGAGCTTTTAGGAATCGTCACACTGTTTTCCATAGAGGTTGCACTAGTTTGCACTCCCACCAACAGTGTAGGAGTGTTCCTTTTTCGCCACACCCTCTCCAGCAACTGTTATATTTTGTTATTGATAATTGCCATTCTGACTGGAGTTAGGTGGTATCTCAGTGTAGTTTTGATTTGCATCTCCTTGATGATTAGTGAGGTTGAACATTTCTTCATGTGTCTGTTGGCTGCTTGGATGTCTTCCTTTGAGAAGTGTCTGCTCATATCTTTTGCCCACTTTATAATGGGGTTGTTTGTTTTTTTCTTTTCATCACATTTGAGTTCCTTGTAGATCCAAGATGTTAAGTCTTTGTCGGACCTGGAGTTGGCAAATACTTTTTCCCAGTCTGTGGGCTGTCTCCCTGCTCTCTTGATGGTTTCTTTGGCTTTGCAGAAGCTTGTCAGTTTAATGAGGTCCCACTTGTCTATCTTATCTCTTATGGCCTTGGGTTGCGGGTTTTGTTCAGGAATTGGATGCCAGTTTCAATTTCCATAAGGGTATGTCCTGCATTTTCTAAGGTTCTTATGGTTTGAGGTTTTACATTTAGGTCTCTGATCCATTTGGAGTTAACCTTTGTGCATGGGGATAGATAGGGGTTCTCTTTCAATCTTCTGCATGTGGTCAGCCAGTTTTCCCAGCAACATTTACTGAATAGGCTCTCCTCTCACCAGTAGTAGGTGGTGGAGGCTTTGTCAAAGATGAGTTGGTTGAGAAATTGAGGTTTTGATTCTGGAATCTCAATTCTATTCCATTGGTCTGTATGCCTGTTTTTGTACCAATACCAAGCTGTTTTGACTATTGTAGCTTTATAATAAAGTTTGAAGTCTGGTAATGTGATACCACCTGCTTTGTTGTTTTGGCTGAGGATTGTTCTGGTTATTCTTGGTCATTTGTGTTTCCATATGAATTCTTGTGTTGTTTTTTCTAGGTCTGAGAAGAATATAGCTGGTAATTTGATGAGTATTGCATTAAATCTGTAGATTGCCTTAGGTAGGATGGACAGCTTCACAATGTTGATTCTTCCAATCCATGAGCATGGGTTATTTTTCCACTTGTTTGTGTCATCTTTGATTTCTTTGATCAGTGTTTTGTAGTATTCATTGTAAAGGTCTTTCATGTTTCTGGTTAGGAAGATACCAAGGTATTTCTTTTTTTTTTTTTTGTGGCTATTGTGAATGAAATTGTGCTTTTTATTTGGGTTTCTGTTTGTTTATTATTGGTGTAAAGAAATGCGATTGTCTTTTGCACATTTATTTTATATCCTGAGACTTTGCCAAAGTCTTTTATCAGTGTAAGGAGGTTTTTGACAGATTTTCTTGGGTTTTCAAGGTACATGATCATGTCATCTGCAAAGAGAGATAACTTGACTTCCTCTTTTCCTATTTGGATACCCCTGATTGCCTTCTCCTCTCTGATTGCTCTAGCCAGGACTTCCAATACTGTCCAATAGACAGTTCTCAAAAGAAAACAGGAGCAGCCAACAGATACATGAAAAAAATGTTCACCCTCACTAGTCATCAAAGAAATGCAAATTAAAACTACACTGAGATACCTCCTAACTCCAGTCAGAATGACCATCATCAGTAACTAAAAAAATAACAGATGCTAGAGGGATGTAGTGAAAGGAAACACTTCTACACTGTTGGTGGGAGTATAAATTAGTACAGCCTCTGTGGAAAATAATGTGGCAATTCCTAAAAGTTCTAAAAATCAACCTTCCATATGACGCCACAATCACCCTACTGGGAAGACCTCAACTCACTCTATAAAAAAGATACCTGCACACATATGTTTATCTCAGCATTGTTCACAATAGCAAGAATATGGAACCCACCACTGCCCATCAAAAGAGGACTGTATAAAAAAATGTGGTATAAGAGGCTGAGTTTGGTGGCTCAGCCTGTAATCCCAGCACTTAGGGAGGCCGAGGCGAGTGGATTGCCTGAGCCTGCGGGTTCTAGACCCATCCAGGCAACTTGGTGAGACCTGGTCTCTACAATAAATCAAAAATTAGCCAGGCATGGTAGAGCGCACCTGTAGTTCTGGCTACTTGGAAGGCTGAGGTGGAAAGATTGCCAGAGCCCAGCAGGTCAAGGCTGCGGTTGCTGGTAGTATGCCATTGCACTCCAGTCTGGGCGACAGAGTGAAACTCCAACTCAAAAAAAAAAAAAAGGTGATACATATACACAATGGAATATTATGCAGCCATAAAGAAGAACAAAATCATGAACTTTGCAGCAACCTGGATGGACTTCAGTCTATAATACTAAGTGATTTTTCATAGAAACAAAGAACTGAATATAACATGTTCTCACTCAGAAGTGGCCCTTGAACAACTATCGTAATACTATAAGAAAAGGATTGACAGTAGTGGGAAAGAGCGGGAGCATAGGGCGGTGGGAAGGTGGGATTGGCAGTAGTGGGAAACTGCCTGGGGAAGGGGGGGCACACCTCATCAACAAGGATACCTGCACAATGAATATTTGTATACCTAACCCTGAATTGTACCCCATAATTTTAAAATAGAAAATTTAAAAGTGAAAAAAAAGAAGATAGCAAACGGGACATGCTGTTTATACACACCTCTAGGTAGTGCAAATTGTTATAGTTATTAATTTAGATATCTGGAAAGCTTTATACTTGGCCTCATTTGTCTAGCTTGCTAAAGAAATACCCTTATTGAACTGTGCTTTATTGTTATGCCCTTGACCTTTAACAAGGTTACTACACACAAATGCACACACACAAAATGATAAAATAGTTACTAAATTAATGGATAGAAAAATAGATGGATGAATTCGATACTGCTTTTACTGTAAAACAATTATGTAAGACATTGACCATTATGTCTTTCACCTCCCCCAGTGTAAAAACCACACCACCAAGAGAAAATTTGATTTAGTTAAAGAATTGATAGGCATCTTTATTAGCAAATAAATCTGTAGCCCTCTTTTTTGGTTGCCTGGAAACTCAGAATAAAGTTTAATGCTCAGTCACTATAACTCTTAGTCTTCAATGATAGCTTATTTACTTTTTGCATTGCATATATTTGATTTTCCAGTTTTATACTAATAATTTCAATGTGCATTTTTATAATTACAATAACAGCAAACACTTATTGAGTTCTTACTATTTTCCACATAATATTCGAGGAGCTTTGAATAGATTATCTTATTGTAAAATGCCGCCAATCTTTTGAAAAGTATAGGGATACAAGTCAATAAAAGTACATACACATGTATGAACTATCATTAAACAAGAATGAGATTTTAAGGTGAGAAATATGATTACACTCAACGTGGGGCCATCCTTACATTGAAGTATCAGTGGATTACATTTATTTAAAGAAGAGTTAGGGAACTTCAGTTTCCAGTGGTACTGTGCATTATATATTCTGGACAATACCCCTGATTAATATAACTAAAATACTGGATAACACACATCTATCCCTAACTTAATGACTTTAATTTGCTACTGAAAACACTGCTGCTAAGTGAAAAGATGTTAAATTTTAAAAATCATTAATTTTAATGGAAAAAATTATTATGCAATTATCCCCAATCCAAGAAACCCAAACAATTATCACCTATATTGTACAATTAAATCGAATAATTGAATAATGAAAAATATATATGCATGCAGAATTGAACAATAAAAACAAATATATATAAACAATAAACAATAATGCGAAAGATAAACTTGGTTTGAATGTAAGGTGCAAAGTAATCAAGGTTCATTATACTCACTTTTTTCTGTATACGTCATTATCTTAATCTACTTTTCTTTGTTGGGGTGTGAGGACTTATGATCATCTCAGACCGACACTGTACCTAAAAATAGAACAGAAAATCAACTTTAGAGAAAAATAAAGACAAAACACTAGATCATGCTGAAATATATGAATCAGTTCATGTGCACAAAGAATAAAGCTACCTCTTTAGCTCTCTTACTTGGCATATAAGCCAAACAGGTTGTTTAGGTTAATTTACACTTAATGCACAATTCAACTTTGTGCCATATTACATTTTTCAACTAAAAAGTGTTGTGCTGATGAAATTCAGGAGGATGTCTTTGTCTGAAATTTCGATTTTGAAATACCACTTTTTATGGCTTATTTATTTAGTGTGATTTTAGTGAATCAAGACAGTGGCAAAAAAGAAAACATGCTAATAGCCATTGTGTTATTCGCTGTCACACACTTGCAGTAATAAAAGCAAATTTCACAAAAGAATGTCCTTAAAGAATCATTGCAAGTATATTAATTGTACTAAACCTTGACCTTTAAGTGCATGTCTTTTTAATATTCTATGTGACAAAATGGGAAATCTGTATCAATGCACTTCTACTGCATACCAAAGTTCAATAGGTGCCTCAACTTGGAGTTGTGAGCTGAATTAGCTGATTTTTTTTAATAGGATAACACTTTCACTTGAAAGAACAACTCAGAGACAAACTATAGTTATTCAGATTCAGGTATTTGGCATACATTTCTTTGAAAATAAACAAAATGAGGCTATCACTTCAAGAAAAAAAAACTGACTGTATTTGTTGTCTATAATAAAATTCCTGCTTTAAAGTGAAAATTAAAATTTTTGAAAACTCAAATCTGTCAAATTAAACTTGACTACTTCCCAGTACCTAAGATTTTTAAAATGAGTTGAGTAGTGATATTGATGAATGTGAATTTCTTATAGTATAAGTTGAAATATATCAGCATTTGGAAGATGTGCATAGCTCCGTGAACTAGTATTTCATCAAAATATCTAATGTATATTACAAATTGATGCATTAATAGGTGCCTCAACTTGGAGTGGTGAGCTGAATTAGCTGCTTTTTTTAATAGGATAACACTTTCACTTGAAAGAACAACTCAGAGACAAACTATAGTTATTCAGATTCAGGTAGCTTAAGCAAAACCAATGGATTTTGATATAACTGAGTATAAAGATGCATTGATATGGCTTCAGAATCCAGAATTTAATTTTTAAAAAAACTAAATTTTTTTGGTTTGATATAATATCAACAAAAAAGTCCATAATTACATTTTTAAAAATTACTAGAATGCACCTCACATTTTCTCACGTCTTTATGAGACCATATTTCCTTCAAACAAAAAAAAATAATGCAAATGATTAAATAAAAAGCAGTTATAAGCATCTAACTGTCTTTTATTAAGTCAGACATTAAAGAGATTTGTAAAAAAATTAAAACAGTGCAACTCTTCTGACTAAATGTGTTTTGTTTTGGAAAATATATTATTAATATAAAATAATATTTTAATTATAGCAAATAGTTTAATATTGTCATTCTCAAATAAATAAACAAATGTTTAACAATTGAATCCATTTTAATTTTTAATATGGTAAATATTGGTAGTAATAAGCCATATAAACAAAAAGGCTTTGCATTCCTAAATAGTTTTTCAGAGTACAAAATGTCCTAAAACCACAACATTTGAAAACACTGTTCTGACAGAAGATGTGTAAGCACTTTGTGGAGAATCTTATAAAACTTTATTTAAAGACATTAAGGCAAACTAAATAAGTGGAGAAGTGGTTAATGTGTTTGGGTAAAATAACTTGATATTATAAAGATGTAATTCTCCATAAATTCAAAGGAATTCCAATAAAAATTCAGTTTTTTGCCAGAGAAAGTTACCAGAAAGAGCAAATATCTTAAAATAGTCAATACACTAAAAAAAAAAAAAAAACCCACACAAGATGGGAAGACTTATCTTACTTGATCTCAAGACAATTTTAAGCCACAGTGTATAAGACAGTGTAAGATTAGCCCTGGGATAAACAAATAAATTAGTGCAAGATCCCAGAAACTAACCCACATATATATGGAAATGCAATATGACCGAACATTACAGACAACGGGGGGGAAAAACACCCTTCAAAAAACTAAGACTATTGGTTATTCACATAAAGAAAAATATAACATTAGACCCCTATCTCACAGCATACTAAAAAGTCAATTCCAAGTGAAGTAAACACTTGAAAGTAAACTGTAAAACTATTCAAACTTTTGCAAAAACAATATTGGTATATATCTTTATAATCTCAGAGTGGAGTTTTTTTGTTTTGTTTTGTTTCAAAAAGCAGGATTTATTGAGAGAACAGAAAAGCTCTCACAGTAGGAGGGGACCAAAAGGTGTTGCACGAGAAATTTTTTAGACAAGGTACAAACACACAAATTATAAAGGAAATGACTAATACATTTTAATACATCAAAATTAAGAACTGTGGTTCATCAAAGACACAATAAAAAGGGCAGAAAAACAAGCTCCAAGCTGGGTAAAAATATTTGTAAAATTTGCCACTTACAAATAATTAGTATATAAAATATATAAAAGACTCTTACAAATCAATTAGAAAAATCCACATAGCTCAATAGAAAAAAAAATGGCACAAAAACTGAATAGGCATTTCTCAGTAGATGAAACACAAATGGTACATACACTATGGATAAATGCCTACTCTCATTGAAACCACAATGACACATCATTTCGCACAAAAAACATTGGCAAATATCAAGCAGTCTGACAATACTGTCAGCGAGGATGTAGAGAATCAGGAATTCTCATCTGCTGCTGATGAGAGAGTGAACTGGGGCAGTCACTGTGGCAGCCACAGAAATGTGCCTCTCAGCCCTCTCTCCCTTCACAGGACCAGACCTGCATTGAGTTTAAGGGCTCTCTCTCCTACACCTCTCCCCTTTATCCTTCCCAATAAATATCTTGCATATCTAATTTCACCCTGGCAGCTGCTTGTTAGGAAACCCAAACTGACACAAACACTTTATCTTGACATTACCTGGTAAAGTTCAACCTGGCATACTCTATGATCTAACAATTTTACTCTTAAGTATATGCCCTAGAAAAACTTGTACCGTGAGACATGTACAAGAATGTTCATAGCAGTATTGCACCAAATAGTCAAAAACTAGAAACAGTCCAATTATTGGGCACTAGTAGAATAAGTAAATGAATCGTGGTTTATTCATACAATGGTTACATTACATCCTAGGATGCTGTGTGTTGATTATTACACTGTGTACGGTAGAACTCCAGGGAAGGGGGCATTCACATAGACTAAGAACAAGATGCACCGGCATGGAAAATCTAAACGTGGACAAAATAAGTAAAAGAAGAAAATAACAGCAAGTTTCCTAGTATATGATTTCATTTAAAACTCAAAACCAGGTAAAACTAGACAATATGCTACTAAGGGTTGTGGATACTAGCACAAAAACTAAAAATAAGTTCAAAGGAATGATCAAAGCAAATTCAGTAAAAAGGTTACAACTGGAGCAGGGAAAGAAGGACAGGGCACAGAGGGGACTTCTAAATTACTGGTAATATTCTAATTCATAACGTGGGTAGTGGGTTATTTTTATTTTTATTAATTCTTCTTATTATTTTGCATGCATGATATATTTCCTGATATATTTTGAAGGAGCTAGAACCCCTAAGTCATAATAATTTAAAATAACCTTTTTGCAAATCCTGTCTTAAAACAAATAGCACTGACTCTAAGCATATGACTCACTAGGTCAATGATTTGGGGAAAGGAAACAATAAGCAGTTGCTAATGATGATTTTCATATTTCTTCTTTTTAAACACAGTGAACATGTTCTCTGGAGAGCAGAGATCACTACAACTGATGAAACACGTGTGCTGCCCAATGTTTCTCTCCAGTTTCAATTAGTCTGGGGGGAAGATGTTCGAGGAAGGTCTCCCGCTGGGATAGAAATGCCTCCACCACTGAGTTAGAATTGTCCAGAGTCATCTGGAAAGAGAGGAAGTGACATGCCCATGGGCACCCAGCTTATGAGTGGTATATAACTCCTGGCATTGGATCCCAGAGATCATTCACAGGCTCTGTCCCCTGCAGCATGTTACTTTCCATGTTCCACGGAATCTGTGGCCCAAGTCTCTCTTACCCATCCCTCCTTTCTGTTCCTGTCTACACTCACTTCTCTAAATCAGTTTCTCAGTACATCTTGACTATTTCAAGAGCCTTCTGAAAAGTCTCCCTGTTCCCTGTCTTTGGCCTCTTCTATTTATCTATCACATTTCCAATGACTGCCTTCTCTATGTAACCTCCATGAATCTCCACATCCCACACTCTCTCTTCTAAGCTCCCATGGCACTTTGCTTGAGCCACTTTTGAGGGGTTAGTTTACCCAGCTTGTGTATAGCACAGCTAGCTCTCCCAGTTATGAAAATTCCTGTAACATTCTAGGCAATGCAAATTCATTTTGGCCTTGTTAGCATCCAGTACACACAAATTAGGAGTCATTATTACTGACAATAATTTGAAGAAAACAAAACAAAAAAAAACCAGTAAAGAAAAGAAAAGGCAGGTAAAGAGAAAAGCAAATGAGTTGAGTCTCACAGTAAAACCTGGAGGTAGGGGGAGAGAAGTTAAGGAAAGGATAAACAAGGCCAAGATCTGCATACTTGGCCTTGTTATTTTACCCCATGCAGAGCCAAGGCCAGCCACTACTGTATATTAGGGAGAAGGTGTTTCTACCATTGTAAAGTGTAGGGCAAATAAAGGTTGTCCAAGGAGAGGAGAGACCCAGAGAAGGGAATCTTCACAGCCCAAGAGCAACCTAGAAAGGCACTGAATAAGATTCATGACCTCAGTCTCATTGATCATTTTTCCCCCCTCAAGATCTAAATTTCTCCAGAGATGAAGAATTTTGTGTAATAAATATAATAATATCAACTAAAATTCATTTAACACTCACTATTTTCCAGGCACTAGACTAAATGCTTTGTGTACATTTTCTTATTAATCCTCACAATACAAATGAGTAAGGTACTATCATCTTCTTCACTTAACCATAGAAGCAACAGAGGTTTTACAGATGTGGTGCCTTGTCCAAGTCCACACGACTCATGATGGAAGGTTCTGAGATCCTGGTGACTCTGATGCTAAATTCTCACCCATTAGGCTCTGCTGTCTCCCTGAATGTGTGTGAGAGAGAGTGAGACTAGGGTGATAATAGGGTACACTGAAAGTGCAATTGGGAGAGCAGGAAAGGAAGAGACTATTTCCAATCCAGGAAGACTTTGAGGAGGAGATGGGCTTCATTGAAATTCACTGTCGTTACAGGGGAGCATCTGGACGCTGTATTGTTTCAGTAAATACCGGCTGAACTTGTCAGGGTCAAACCTTCCATTTCCTCCAGTCAGAGACTATCAGGAGTATACTGTAGTTTAACAAGTCAGGGTTATTGATTAGTTTCAATGAGGGTGACCGCACACAATGGGGAATTGTTTGGTGTCACATGAAGAGGGGCATAGAAAACTTTTGTTGTGGGATTATTATAGGGTTTAGTATTACATCAAGTGAATTAAAGAAGGGTCCAAGGAAGTGAGTCTCTGCTATAGATTGGCTGCTATCAGGAAGTGGGGGTAATTATGTGACTTGGGTATCTTAATTTTTATCTAGAAGATGGGATAAAAACAGAATGAGGATAAGGCTGTAAATGGTTAAAGAAAAAAAACAATGTTACAGTTGCTCATTTTAGCCAGGATAACGGATGCTGTGTCCATTTTGTGGTTTGGACGATGTTCTAGTTTTGCCTGTGCTCAGAGGTGATTACAAGTAGTCTTGATCTTGTCTTGATTCATCAGTCACAGAATTGCCTTATCTGATGTTGGTGCTCTGTGTAATTGTTTATGTTCAACCAGAGAACACCAAAGCCTAGCTGTGAGTGCCAGGCCAGCTCCAGATGCCAGAGGCTGCTTTTCTCTCTTTCAACACTTAACTTCTGTTCATATTCCTTGGGTCATGAATTTCAGCTAGTTACAGGCAAACAGGTTCATTTAATGAGGCAATATACACAAGAATGATAACTATCATTTACTGAATGCCAGGTACCATAGGTACTTTGCATACACTGATATACTTAATTCTATATGACCAAGTAATGCAGTGTCAAATATTATTATCATCTCCATAATTTTTAATTGTTGTGATAAAAAATAACATATAAGATAAAGTGTACCATCTGTGATTGGCTTATTTCATTCATGTTTTACTATATGACAGGATTTTCTTCTTCTTTTAGGTTGAATAATATTTGATTGTATGTATATATCACATTTTCTTTATCCATTGGTGAGCATTCAGGTTGCTTCTATTTCTTGACTGTTGTGAATAATGCTGCAATGAACATGGGTGTGCAAATATCTCTTTGAGATTCTGTTTTCAATTATTTGAGATACATATTCAGCAATGGTATTACTGGATCATATGGTATTCCATCTTTAATTTTGGGGGGAATTTCTGTACTCTTTTTTTCATAGTGGCTATACCATATTACATTCTCATCTACAGTGCACAAGGATCCTTCATATTCTTGTCAACACTTATTTTCCATTTTTTAAACAGTGGCTATCCTGATGGGAGTGAGGTAATACTACATTGTGGTTTTGATTTGCAGTTCCCTGGTGATTAGTGAAATCGAGCATCTTTATATGCCTGTTGGTTATTTGTATACCATTTTTAAAGAAATGCATAGTCAAATCCTTTGCCTATTTTTAAATTAGATTATTTGTTTTTGTTTTTGGTTGTTGTTGTTCAGTTGTAGTTCTTTATATATCCTGAATATTAACACTTTATCAGATATATGGCTTGCAAATATATTCTTTCATTTCCATGGGATGCCTTTTCACTCTGTTGATTGTTTTACTTGCTATGCAGGTTTGTTTGTTTGTTTGTTTGTTTTGTATTTAAGTTTGATGTAGTACCTTTGTATAATTTTACAGCTGTTGTACTTTTGGTGTCATAGTCAAGAAATCATTGCTCAGACCTCTGTCATTGAGCAGTGTTTTCTTCTAGGAGTTTTACAGGGTTGTAAGGTTAGGTCTTTAAGTCATCTTGAGTTGCTATTTGTATATGGTATATGCTAAGCATAAAACTGCATTCTTTTGTATGTGAGTGGTTAGTTTTCTCAACACCATTTGTTGAAGACACTATCCTTTATACTTGTCATCCTGTTGAAGATCATTTGATAGTATGAGAGAATGTTTATTTCTGGGCCCTCTATTCTGTTTCATTGGTCTATATGTCTATGTTTATACTAGTACAATACTCTTTGGATTGCTGTAGTTTTTAATATGTTTTGAAATCAAGAATCACGAGACTAAGTTTTCTTCTACTTTCTCAAGATTATTTTGGTTGATTAGGGTCCTTTGAAATTCTGCACACATTTTAGATTTTTTTCTGTTTCTGTGGAAAAAAAAGTATTAGCACCTTGGTAGGGATTACATTGAGTCTATAGATAGCTTTGGATAGTATGGGCATTTTAACAACATTTAGCCTCCTAATCCATGAAAATGGGTTGTCTTTATTTATTTGTGTCTTTAATTTCTTTCAGCAAAATTTTGTAGTTTTCAATATACATGTCTTTGAACCCTTGGATAAATATATTATTAAGTATTTTATTCTTACTGATGCTTCTACTGTAAAAAACTGCTAAATTTTTTATTGTAAGTGTTTGTGCGTTAATTTTGTATACTAAAATTTTGCTGAATTTGTCTACTAGTTCTAATTGATTTTTGTGGAATCTTTAGGATTGTTCTACACACAAGATTATGTTCCTACAAAGAGAGATCATTTTACTTTTTCCTTTCCACTGTGGATACATTTTATTTCTAGCCCAGTCATACTGGCAAGCACTTCCAGTACTATTTTGTTTTTTGTTTGTTTGTTTGTTTTTCTTTGTTTTTTTTTTAATTTTAATCAATTTTTTTAATGATATTGTGGGGTACAGTTAAGGGTTAGGTATACAAATATGCTCCGTTCAG
>NW_007259260.1:67036-86066 GCF_000164805.1 Carlito syrichta
AGAGGTTACACTAGTTTGCACTCCCACCAACAGTGTAGGAGTGTTCCCTTTTTGCCACACCCTCTCCAGCAACTGTTATTTTTTGAGTTAATGATACTTGCCATTCTGACTGCAGTTACGTGGTATCTCAATGTGGTTTTGATTTGCATCTCTCTGATGATTAGTGAGGTTGAACATTTTTTCATGTTTCTGTTGGCTGCTCAGATGTCTTCCTTTGAGAAGTGTCTGTTCATATCTTTTGCCCATTTTATAATGGGGTTGCTTTTCTCTTTTCAGCACGTTTGAGTTCCTTGTACATCCAAGATGTTAAGCCTTTGTCAGACCTGGAGTTGGCAAATACTTTTTCCCATTCTGTGGGCTGTCTCCCTGCTCTCTTAATGGTTTCTTTGGCTTTGCAGAAGCTTGTCAGTTTAATGAAGTCTCACTTATCTATCTTATCTCTTATGGCCTGTGGGTTTCAGGTTTTGTTCAGGAATTGGATGCCAGTTCCAATTTCCATGAGGGTATGTCCTTCATTTTCTAAGGTTCTTATGGCTTGAGGTTTTACATTTAGGTCTCTGATCCATTTAGAGTTAAATTTTTTTGTATGGGGATATATAGGGGTCCTGTTTCAATCTTCTGCATGTGGTCAGCCAGCTTTCCCAGCACTATTTACTGAATAGGTTCTCCTTTTCCCCAGTGGTAGGTGGTGGAGGCTTTGTCAAAGATGAGTTGGTTGAGAAATTGAGGTTTTGATTCTGAAATCTCAATTCTATTCCATTGGTCTATATGCCTGTTCCTGAACCAATACCAAGCTGTTTTGATGATTGTAGCTTTATAGTAAAGTTTGAAGTCTGGTAATGTGATACCACCTGCTTTGTTTTTTTGGCTGAGGATTGTTCTGGCTATTCTTGGTCATTTGTGTTTCCATATGAATTCCTGTGTTGTTTTTTCTAGGTCTGAGAAGAATGTTGCTGGTAATTTGATGGGTATTGCATTAATTCTGTAGATTGCCTTAGGTAAGATGAACATCTTCACAATGTTGATTCTTCCAATTTATGAGCATGGGATATTTTTCCACTTGTTTGTGTCATCTTTGATTTCTTTGAGCAGTGTTTTGTAGTTTTCTTTGTAAACGTCTTTCACATCTCTGGTTAGGAACACGCCAAGGTATTTCATTTTTTGTGTGGCTATTGTGAATAGAATTGTGTTTTTTATTTGGGTTTCTGTTTGTTTATTATTGGTGTAAAGAAATGCTATTGTCTTTTGCACATTTATTTTGTATCCTGAGACTTTGCCAAAGGCCTTTATCAGTGTAAGGAGGTTTTTGACAGATTCTCTTGAGTTTTCAAGGTACACAATCATATCATCTGCAAAGAGAGATAAGTTGACTTCCTCTTTTCCTATTTGGATACCCCTGATTGCCTTATCTTCTCTGATTGCTCGAGCCAGGATTTCCAATACTATGTTGAACAGTAGGGGTGAGAGTGGGCTTCCTTGTCTTCTTCCAGTTTTCAGGGGAAATGGTTCCAATTTTTGTCTGTTTAGGAGTATGCTGGCTGTGAATTTCTTGTAGATGACTTTTACTATTTTGAGGCATGTTCCCTGTATGCCTAGATTTTCGAGAGTTTTGATCAAGAAGGGGTGCTGGATTTTATCAAAAGCTTTTTCTGCATCTAATGATATAATCATGTGGTTTTTGTTTTGACATCTGTTGATGTATTTAATTACATTTATTGTTTCACAAAAGTTGAACCAGGCTTGCATCCCAGGAATGAAACCTTCTTGGTCATGATGGATGATTTTTGAGGTGTGTTGTTGAATCTGGTTTGCTAGGATCTTGTTGAGAATTTTAGCATCTATGTTCATCAAAGATATTGACCTATAGTTCTCTTTCTTTGTTGGGTCTTTACCTGGCTTGGGTATCAATGTGATGTTGGCTTCGTAAGATGATTTGGGGAGAGTTCCTTCTTTCTCAATTACCTTCAGTAGGAATGCCTGAAATACCTTCAGTAGGATTGTAATCAGTTCCTCCTTAAATGTCTTGTAGAATTCTGCTGAAAAGTCATCTGGTCCAGGACTTTTTTTGTAGGTAGTTTTCTTATTACATGGTCAATTTCCTTGATTGTTATTGGTCTATTTAGGGCCTCAATTTCTTCTTGTTTCAACCTAGGCAGGTTGTGTGATGACAGAAAGTCCTTCATTTCTGAAAGGTTTTCAAGTTTGTTTCCATACAAGTGTACATAGTAGTTTCTAATAATCTTTTGTATTTCTTCAGGTTCAGATGTGACTTTATCTTTTTTGTTTCTGATTGTGTTTATTTGGGCTTTTTCTCTTTTTTTCTTGGTCACTTTAGCTAGGGGACCATCGATCCTGTTTATTCTTTCGAAGAACCAGCTTTTGTTTCATTGATTTTTTGTATTATCTTTTTGTCTTCTATGTCCTGGATTTGGGCTTTTATTTTGGTGATCTGGATTCTTCTGCTGAAATTAGGGTTTTTGTGATCTTGTTTTTCCAGCTTCCTTAGGTGGCTTCTTAGGCTGTTAATTTGTGATCCTTCCATTTTCTTCATGTGCGTTTGTAGGGATATAAATTCCCCTTTTACTACAGCTTTCATGGCATCCCAGAGATTTTGGTAAGATGTTTCTTCATTTTCATTTGTTTCTAGGTATCTTTTGATCTCTGTTTTGATTTCATCATTGACCCAGGAGTTTTTAGCATCATGCTGTTTAGTGTCCATGTCTTTGTGGGTTTTGGGGGGAACTTGTTGGTGTTAATGCTTATTTTTATTCCACTGTGGTCTGAGAAGGTGCATGGTAAAATTTCAGTCCCTTTAAATTTGCTTATGCTTGACTTATGGCCAAGTATGTGGTCGATCTTAGAGTATGTTCCATGTGGTGATGAGTAGAATGTGTATTCTGTGGTCTTTGGATGGAGGGTTCTGTAGGTATCAATCAAGTCCATTTGATCAAGAGTCACACTGAGGTTTCGGATCTCATTGCTGATTTTTTGTCCTGATGATCTGTCTAGGGTTGTGAGTGGGGTATTGAAGTCCCCAGTTATGATGGTATTGGAGTCGATATCTTTTTTTAGTTTACCTAGGAGCTGCTTTATGAAAGTTGGTGCTCCTATGTTCGGTGCATATATGTTTAGGAAGGATATTTCTTGTTGATGGATTGAACCTTTTATCATTATGTAGTGGCCTTCTGTATCTTTTTTAATTTTTGATAGCTTAAAGGGTATTTTGTCTGAGATTAAGATTGCAACTCCTCCTTTCTTTTGTGTTCCATTCACCTGAAAATTTGTTTCCCATCCTCTTACTTTAGGTCTGCAACTGTCCTTTCTAGTGTGGTGAGTCTCTTGAAGGCAATAGATTGTTGCCTGGTGATGTTTTATCCATTTCGCCATTCTATGTCTTTTCAGTGGTGCATTTACTCCATTCACATAAACTAATTATTGATATGTGAGAGTTGATCCCTATCATAATGTTCTTACAGAGTTGTTGTTCTTCCTGTTTGTGTGTTGTCTTTTTTTTGCTTTTAGATTTGGATCATGTGTGTTTTTAATATTTTGCCTGTACTCTTGTAAAGAACGTTGTTGTTCTTATTTCCTTTTCTTCTGTGTTCAATACTTTCTTAAGTGTTTCTGGTAGAGGTGGTCTAGTGGCAGCGATTGGATTGGATATCTGGGATAGGGATTGGATATCTGGGAAAAATTTCAATTATCCCTCACTGATAAAGCTTAGCTTGGCTGAGTAGGTTATTCTCGGTTGAAATTGTTTATCTTTTAGAACTTTGAAGATAGGGCTCCAAGTTCTCCTAGCCTGGAGGGTTTCTGTAGATACATCTGCTGCTATTCTAATTGGTTTTCCCTGGTAGGTCCAGTACTATTTTGAATAGAAGTAGTGAGAGTGAACATCCTTGTTGTGTTTCCTGGGGAAAGGCTTTCAACTTTTCACCTTGAGTATGATTTTAGCTATGGGTTTGTCATATAGGGGCTTTATTAGGTTGAGATACATTCCTTCTGTAGTGTATTTATTTGTTGGGAAATTTTGTCATGAAAAAACAGTGAATGCTGTCAAACTATTTTTCTTCATCTATTGAAATGATCCTGTGGGTTTTGTTCTTCATTCTGTTAATGTGATATTTTACATTAATTTATTTTCATATATTGAACCACCCTTGTATTTCACAAATAAATACCATTTGGTCATTGTGTATAATTTTTTAATGTGTTGCTGAATTCAGTTTCAGTTTGCTGGTAGTTTGTTGAGAATTTTTGGCATCAATATTCATCAGGGATATTGATCTGTAGTTTTGTGTGTGTGTGTGTGTCTGTGTTTGTGTGTGTGTGTTTTCTTGTAGTATCTTTGTCTGATTTGGGTAGCAGGATAATGCTGGCTTAAAATAAGTTTGAAGGTCTCCCTCTTCTTTAGTCATCATGGAAGAGTTTGAAGATTGGTGTGGTTTGGGGTTTTTCTTTAAATATTTGGTTCAATTCTTAGGGAAACAATTTGGTTCTGGGCTTTTTTGTTGGAAAGTTTTTGATTATTTATTCAATCTCCTTAATAACTATAGGTTTGTTCAGATATTTAATTTTTTTATGACTCAGTCCTCGTGTGTTGTATTTAGGAATTTACCAATTTACCAATGTCCCCTAGGTTAGTGGTCCCACCTTTTTTTTTGTTTGGCATCAAGACCAGTTTCATGGAAGACATGTTTTCCACAGGGAGGGATCAGAGGGCGTCTTCAGGCATTAGATTCTCATAAAGAGCGTGAAACCTATACCGTGTGCATGCACAGTTCATAACAGGGTTCACATTCCTATGAGAATCTCATGCTGCCACCAATCTCACAGGAAGTGAAGTTTCAGTTGCTTGCTTTTCTCCTCCTGCTGTGTAGCCCAGTTCCTGCAGACCACAGACCTGTACTGGTTTGCAGCCTGGGCATTGGGAGCCCTTATTCTAGGTCATCAAATTTATTGTCATATAGTTGTTCATAGTAGTCTCTTATAATCTTTTTTTGTTTCTTGTCATCCATTGTAATGTCTCCTCTTTTATTTCTGATTTTAGTTATTTGAGTCTTTTGGTAGTCTAGCTAAGGATTTGTCAATGTTGTTGACTTTTCAAAAAATTAACTTAGTTCTGGTTTTTTTTCCTACTTGTTCTATTCTCTATTTTATTTGTCTCTGTTGTAATTTTATTATTTCCTGCCTTCTGCTAACGTTGGGCTTAGTTTGGTTTTATTTGTCCAGTTTCTTTAAGTATAAAGTTAGATTTTTGATTTGACATAATTCTTTTTTAATGTAGGCATTTATCATTATAAATTTTCCTTTTAGTGCTGACTTTGCTGCAGTCAATAAGTTTTGGAATGTTGTGTTTTTATTTGTCTCAAGATATTTCTAATTTTCCTTGAGATTCCTTCTTTGACCCATTGGTTGTTTAACAGTGTATTGTTTAATTTTCACATATTTGTGAATTTTTCAGTTTTATTTTTGCTCTTGTTTGCTAGTTTTATTCCTTTGTGGTCAAAAAACATACTATGTATTATTTTAATCTTCTTAAATTTGTTAAGACTTGTTTTCTAGCCTAAGCTGCTATCTCTTTTGGAGAATATACCATGTACACTTGAAAAGAATATGCATTCTGCTCTTGTTGAGTGAAATATTTTTTATATGTCTGTTAGGTCCAACTGCTTTATACAGTTCAAGTTATCTGTTTTCTAATTGATCTTCTGTCTGTTTGTTCTATTATTGAAAATAGGAGCCGGGCTCGGTGGCTCAGCCTGTAATCCTGAGCCTTGGGAGGCTGAGGTGAGTGGATTGCCTGAGCCCACGGGTTTGAGACCCGCCTGGGCAACTTAGCGAGACCTCATCTCTACAATAAGTCAAAAATTAGCCAGGCGTAGTAGCGTGCGCCTGTAGTTCCAGCTACTTGGAAGGCTGAGGCAGAAGGATCGCCAGAGCCCAGCAGGTCGAGGCTGCAGTGGCTGGGAGCAGCCACTGCACTCCAGTCTGGGTGACAGAGTGAGACTCCAACTCAAAAAAAAAAAAGAAAAGAAAATAGGCTATGAAAAACTCTTAGTATTAAATATTATTGTGTTACTATCTATTTATTTTGTCAATTCTCTCAATTCTTGATTCATATATTTGGCTGCTGTGCTGTTAGGTATTTATAATTGCAATATTTTTCTAGTGAATTGACACTTTTATCATTATATAATGTCTTTTGTTGTCTCTAATGATAATTTTTGACTTAAAGTCTATTTTGTCCAATGTAAGTATGAACAACATGTTTTCTTTTGTTATCATTTCCATGGAATATCTTTTTCATCCTTATACATTCAATTCATATGTGTCCTTAAATCTAAAGTGAGTCTCTAGTAGACAGTATATAATCCGTCTTGGTTTTTTTTAATCCATTCAGCCAATCTATGTCTATTGATTGGGGAGTGCATTAATCTGCTAGGACTGCTATAACAAGATACCACAGACTTTATGGCTTAAACAACAAAAATTTATTTTCTCACAGTTCTGGAGGCTAGAAGTCCATGTCAAGGTGCCACAAAATTTGATTTCTGTTAGGGCCTCACTTCCTGGCTTGTAGATAACCACCTTCTCTCTGTTGCCTCATGTGCCTCATGTGGTCTTTCCTTTGTGCTTACATAGAGAGGGAGAGATCACTGGTATATTTTCCTTTTTTTATAAAGACAGCAATTCTATTGAATTAAGGCCCCATCTTTATGACTTTATTGAACCTTACTTACTTCCCTAAAGTACGTATAAATGTGTACTTCTCCAAATACATATGCACAGGACACACAATTCAGTCTATAATGAGGTGTTTAATCCAGTCACATTTAGAGTAATTATGAGTAGGGAAGGACTTAATGTTGTTATTTTGTTTATTGATTTTTTTTGTATGTCTTATACTTATTTTGTCTTCCTTTTACTCTCGCTGCTTTCCTTTGTGTTTCATTGAGTTTTTGGTAATAATGTGCTTTGATTCCTTTCTCATTTTTAAAATTTCTCTCCAGTAGGTATTTCATGTTTGGTTACCACAGGGATTATATAAAATATTTTACAATTACAATAATCTATTTTAAACTGGTAACAACTTAACTTCAATTGCATATAAAAACTCTACTCCTGTATCTTCCCTCTTTCACTTTATGTTATCTATATCACAAATTACATGTTTTTATATTTTGTATCAATTTACATAGCTTTATAATTATACTCATTGTTTGTGCCTTTATTTTAAAACTTCTATACCTTTAATTATGCAGTACCATTACAGTATTATAGGATTCAGTATTGGTTTTTATTTTTAAATACTTTATATTTTTGTATGTTTTTTATTGCAGTCTAGTATCCTCTTGATTCAGTTTGTGTGACTCCTTTCAGAATTTCTTGTAAAGCAGATCTAATAGTAATTACCTTCCTCATCTTTTGTTTAGCTGAGAAAGACTTATTTTGTTCTTCATTTTTGAAGAATAGTATTTTTTGTTTGTAGGTTTTTATTTTATTTTCTGCACCCTGAATAAATCATCCAAATTTCTTCTGACCTATAAGGTTTCTTCTGAGAAATCTGCAGGAAATCTTATGAGAGTTTCTTTGTACATGATGAGTTACTTTTGTCTTGCTGCTTTAAAGATTCTTTGTCTTTGATTTTTGACAGTTTTATTACAGTGTGTCTTAGTGTGGATCTCTTTAGGCTCTTCATAGTTACAGTCCTTTGAGTTTCTTGAATTTGAAAGTCCATTTCTTGCTTCAGATTTGGAAAGTTTTCATCCATTCTTTCTTCAAATATGTTCCCTTTCCCTTTCTCTCTCTTCTTCTGAAACTCTCTTAATGTGTGTATTAGTCTGCTTGATTGTGTCCCATAAGTCTCTCAGGGTTTCTTTGCTTTTGTTCATTCTATTTTCTTTTTATTCCTCTGACTCAGTAATTTCAAATGACCTGTCTTCAAGTTCACTGATTCTTTCTTCTGCTTAATCAAGTCTACTATTGAACTCCTTTAGTGGATTTTTTCAATTTAGTTATTGTATTCTTCAGCTCCATAATTTCTGTTTGGTTATTTTTAAATATTTTCTATATCTTTATTGATATTATTTTCAGGCATAATTTTCTGATATTGTTTAATTATAACTGTGTTCAATTATAACTCAATCAGTTTCTTAAAGATGATTACTTTGAATTAATTGTCAGCTTATTCATAAATCTGTATTTCTTTAGAGTCAGTTTTTGAAGATTTATCTTATTCCTTTGATTCAACTGTTTCTCTGTTTCTTCATATGCCTTAATATTTGTTGCTGAGACTTGTGCATTTGAATAAAACAGCCCAACCCTCCCAATCTTTATGCACTGGCTTTGTACAAGAGTAGGGCTTCATTGATTAACTCAGCTGGAGTTTCTGGGACCTCAAACTTTTTTTGGGAAAGTGTCTTCTCTGGGTTTGTGTATGTAAGTTAATATTTAGAGAGATTTGCAGATTTCATTTTCAATAGTTCAACATTTCTTGCTTCCTTTGCTGACTGTCTTGGGTGCTACAGCAAACCAGTAAGCCCCCTTTTGTTCTCAGTGATCCCTAGGCTTTCAAAGCATGCCAGTTCCCCAACAGTGCTTTCAAACAGGCAAGATAGAAATCAGTCTCTCACGAAGTTCCTCAAACAGCTGAGATATTTTAGACACAAATTATAGTCTTCTATTTCCCTTCCAAGGGAGAAGCCAGGGGTTGGGTGCTTTCTCCCAATTGCACCAACCTGTGCAAGCTTAGGAAAGGGCTATAATGGGTGAAATGCAGTGGCTTTTTTTTTTTACTTGTTTTAATGTGGCTTCTTCTTTTCTTTTTTTTTTCGGCTTTGCACTTGCCTAGGATAATGAGTCTTTTTAACTGGTTTCTGGAGTTTTCAATTTCATAAAAGCTTTGGGACAGTTTATCACTAAGTCATTGTCTCTGTGGGGGTACAAAGTTTGGGACTTCCTATTCTGTCAACTTGCTGCACCTTCAAATTTTTTAAGGAATGAACAATTTGAGACTGAGAAATATTAGGTTAATTTCCCAAAGATACACAGTGATAAAGTTGCAGAACTGAGGTCTGAATGAAAGATGGTCTGAGCCCCAGTCTGTGGGCTTAGCATCTACACCCCATACTGCTGCTAGCAGTCAAGGAGATGATGAAAAAACCATACAAACTAAGGCCCTTCAGTGCAAGGGCAAAAAGGGGCTGTGATACTGTGATATTGGCTCAAATATGAAAGTCTTCTTTTCTACTGGGCATTTTATTTACTTAGGCAAAGTAATATATAGATAATTATTGAATGATTTACATTAAAATCAATATTTTATTGGTAAAATAAGATTTTCAAAGTTTGAAAAAGGATAATCTTTATATTTTAAAAATTACTTAGATGAGCGGTGCTTTAGCTTAACTCCATCACTACTTTACCTTATAATCTGGAGTAAATCATGGCCAGGAAGTGGTGACCCTGAATTTAAGCCTATGACTTCTCAGCCCTAATGCTCCTTTATAGGCCAGAAGTCATGTGGAATTCAGCTTTGCAGTTCTCGCACTGTACTGTAGCTTGGGTCATGGCATTTAATAAGCCCTGGTTCAATACAAAATGTAGATATTCCAAAGTTGGAAATAGTCACCCATAGGACTTAGGTAGTCCATATCTTGAAGTATTTTCATAGCTGTAGTGGTGGTAGGATCACAAAGGATGGTGGAGTCCTCACAACTATGGGGGTAGAAAAAGTCTTAAAATAAAGGAAGGAAGAAGAAAGAGAAGAGTATCTGAAAGACAGGACCAGAGGTCTGGTGGGAAAGCTCATTCCAACTTGCTAAACTGACAAATGAGTCTGGAAAGCAGGCATGTGAAGGATAGGAATCACTAAAAATTCTTGCAATTCTTACATATTTATTTTTTCTTTCCTTCTCTCCCTCTCTCTCTCTCTCTCTCTCTCTCTCTCTCTCTCTCTCTCTCTCTCTCTCTCCCCCCCCTTTCTTTCTCAAGTAAAGGGATCTATTTACAGATAAATAGACGGGGGAGGGAAAATTGAGGAAATACATGGGAAAGCGACAAAGTTTACAAAATGTTCTCACAGTCACTCTTGCTGGGCTACACTTGCTGACTTCCTTGCTAAAGAGTTCCCTGATATCCATTTTCCAGGTTTTTTTTAAAACATTTATAATTTATTATTTTTATAATAACAGTATAGCATTAATATAAATCAATTCCACCAGCTAAATCAATTAAGCAGGATATCATAGTCAACAGACAATCAGTTTTTGAGTCTTGGTTCTGCCACTCCCTAGCAACGTGGTCTGCAGCTGCTCAGCTTCGCTAAGCTTCAGTTGTGCTCATCTGCAAAATGAACATGATAATAATGCCAACCTCCCAGGGTTGTTGTAAGCATTAAATGAAATAATGTGCATAAAAGTATCTCATAAGTGTAATTTACTGGGTACTTTGGTTATAATTACTTTCGTCTTTTATATTCTCTTCCCACTCTAGCCCATAAGCATATAGGCCTTGCCCAGCTGTGAATTTTGTACACACAACTTCATAGCTTGTCCCCTGCTCTTATCGTGCTTTCCTCCTGCTATATCATTGCTATCATCATTTTTTAGGTCATGTACTATGTTAAGTGAATGTGCCAAAATGTATCAAAGCATTACCCCCACTGTTAGCTAGTTTATCTATTCCTGAAACTTCACTATATAGATAACAAAGAGCATATTTTAATGGTTTGCATTTTTTGAACATCAGCAGGAAATTTTAAACTCAAGTTCTTTAAGGGCTAAAGAAGTTCTTCTTCTGAGTGTGTAAGTAGCCAAAGTCAGCCTTACTGCCAGTGAGGCTTTCATGAGCCAGAGTTGTCCCGCCAAAAACACAGTGCCTAAAGATCCATAAAGTGTGCTTTGTGCCCCTGAAAAGACAGGAAACAAAGAACAAGTGGGGCCCGGGCAGTGATTTTTCAATATAACTGTGGGAATTGCTATGCATACTGCTGGGAGCAATTATTTAGAGATTGGAATAGATGTAAACACAACTTTCAAGCACCACAAGCCAAAGTCCATGCCCAAAGAGGTTACAATTCAAAATAGTCTAATTGGATGTGGGAACAAAGAGCAAAGGCACCTAGGTTGCCAGTCATGAGGAGTCTGGAGATGAAATTGGTGCTGTCAGAGGTCTTGCCAGAGGCAGGTCTGAAGCAGATCAGAGTTGGACAAGCAAAGCTCAGGGGGAAGGAAAGACTAGGAGAGCAGAGGCAGTGAGGTGAAGCAAGAAGAATCAGAATCTAACCATAGAGAAAGAAGCTTCTTCGAAGTTGCTTCATAGGAAAGACCAGGTGGAGTAGAAAGAAATGGCCTTGCCTGTTAGTGGCAAGAAAATCAGATAGCAACTGACTTCAGAAACAGGAATCAGACCCAGAGGACACAGGTACTGACCATCATATAAACCCAAGGGGCGTCCAAACTCCCTCCACTGTGACACATGGAAGAGGTGATGTGAGTAGAATGTAGTCATAGGCCAACCTGACAGTGTCACTTCCTTGCTTAAGACCCTTCAAAAGTTCTTCTTTGCTCTTAAGACAAAGTCTGATTCCATTATATGACTTACAAGGCCCCAAATGTTCTGGCCCCTGCCAACCTCATCAGTCTTGTGTCTTCCCACTACCCAGTGTTCTGGCTCAGACGTCATCCTCTCAGGTCCTTGAACAAATGAGTTGGTTCTCTCTTTCACTTTCAAGTCTTCTTATGTGTTGTTGCTTCTGTTTGCAACACTTTCCCTCAGCTAGCTAACTCCTACTCGTCGTTCAGGTCTCAATTTAAATGTCATCTTTTCCAGGAAGTATAGATTTATGCACTTCTTACCATCCTGTGAATACACTATAGTGATACTTGCCATACTCCTTGACAATTGTTTACTTTCCTGTTTCCTCCATAATCTGTGAGCTCAGATGAACCATGAGCCACATTTTCCTTGCTTACCGTTAACTCCCTAATGCCTGGCACAGAGTAGGTACTTCATAAATATTTTAAATAAAATAATAAATAGATGCAAGCAAATGAACCAGTTCCTTTTAGTATATTCACTATTTACTGACAAGGTTTGTTCTAAAAGTGATGAACAAGATAGGCATGGCCCATTGTCTAGTCTAGTCTAGTGGGAGGTTAGACGGGTGCATAAACAATTCTGGTATAATACATGCTCTAGAGACATGCAGAGTGATCTTAGTGAAAGGCAGTGATCATGATAAAGAGAAAGAAAGAGGAAGATTCCATAGAGAGGAAAAGATTGAACCTTGGCTTTGAAGGTCCAGTAATGTTTCAGCAGACAAAGAAGGGGGAGGAAGGGTGTTTCTTGCAAATAGAGTAACTAGAGCAAAGTCATAGGACCAGGAAACAAGGGAAAATATTCAGGGGACTGCAGGCAGGTTAGCTCGCCCCTGTCAGAGATATTTCCTTGTGCAGTGAGGTGAGGATGGAAGATAGGCAGTGACCACACCACTGAGGGTCATATTTTGCAAGCTAAAAAAATGAACTTTATTTCATGGTCACTGGGGAGGTATAAACAGTAGAGCAGAGAAGTCACAAGAGAAGAGCTACACTTTAGCTGATGGACAGACTGCCATGGAACAACAGCCTGCATGGCTGGAAATCATCAATTTGTAAGCACCAAGCCTGGGATAAAATGTTCTTAAGGAAAACCTGCATTTCATGGTCTATAGTATAAAGTTCTATAAATACTTATCAAATTACAGAGGATGTAGAAAAGATGTTGGTGGAATTGTGCAATACTCAAATGAGAGAAGCTAGTTTGGTGGCAAGTCTATGATGCACATTTGCCTTGTACACAACAACAACACAGAAGAGTTGCAGTATAGGCAGACTTGAGAGGTACCAAATGGGTACAGTGGAGAGGATGGAGGACAGGACTACAAGTTAGTTTTCCAACCCCAACACTGCCTTTGACTTGCTGTGCAACCTTGGACAACTCCCTTTTCCCCTCTAGGCCTCTGTTTCCCCTGCTAAGCCCTTTCATTCTAATGTATAGTTTGATGGGAATCCTAGAGTAGACAGTATAATTTTGAGGGCGGCCCACCCCAAGGCTGCTGTTAGCCTTTGTGCAAATAAAAAAAAGAAACGCTCCTCCCTCTAGACACTTTACTTACATTAGTTAGAAAACTGCTCTAAGAAATATACAAATCTTTTCTGTCTAGTAAGTGAAGAGTATCCCCTAGGGTGGTACAGTGCACAAGTCACACAGCTGTCTGGCAACCCTAGACCTAACCAGTTCTTATGTCAGAAAATAGGGAGCTAGGAAAGTAATCAGCCTAGGCCAGTGAGATGGATCTTACTGATTCAGTTAGGAAGAATGTGACTTTTGAGGTATGTAAGGTACATTATGAAGAAGCGCTGTCATGAGGAAGAGTGACAATGGCTCCCATCAATAGAGTGATAATGGTAGTCTTGAAGTCATCCCTTCTTCATGGGCCAAGCAAAACTTTCCAAAGATGACTCTAGCCAGTGACTACAGTTAGATACTGGATGGGGGATCGTTTCGATTAGTTGAGTAGCTCAATTGCTAGGCATAGTAGAAAAGGGAACATCCCCTTTGTAGATAATGACAGTTATTTGAGCATGTCCTCTCAAGTAAGACTTTCTCAAGTCATTTCAAAGGTGCTCTACATTGTAGGGACTACCTCAACACTTCAGGCATCCAGACACAGAGAGCAACAGTAGACGACACATGGAAATCTATCAAATATCTTAAAGGACTAGTGTTTCTTCTTCCACAAATGCAAGTTTTCTAGCTCATGATGAGTACATTTATCTGGGACTGACTTATTTACCAGCAACTAAAACATGAAATTAACTAGTCCCTAAAGGCAATTTTGTCCTTCTCCCCCTGATTCTTTAATAAATCATCCCAATCAAGGTCGGCAGGCATTGGGGGAAGGTACCACATTTGCTTTTCATATTCTCACATTCTGCATGAACAAACATTTTCCATTTCGGGCCTGTGATGAGCCCCTTGAGACTGTCTGCATGATCCTGTAATTTCCAGTTTCTGGGGGACTGACCGTGTGTTTGCCTTGGCAGACTACAACAGAAAACTTTCTTTCAATTTTTTTGGTTTCAAAATGTGAAGTCCTGGGAATGTTTTAGAAACAGGCCCCTGACCAAAACAATGTTTCTACTGTACTAAAACATAATAAGGATGGTTCTCGTGAGCAGAATCCTTCCCCTTTCCCAGCCATATCTTTTTTAAGTGAAAAAGACTTGATCTGATTGGTCATATTTCTGTCAATCTCCCCTGCTGCCATGAGAAATGTCAGAGTGCAGGAAAGACATTCCTCATGTGTTGACAGCCCAGGAGCCCCAGAAGATGCCATTTTTCTGCCAAACAATAAACTCATATGCTGCTAAGAAAAAGAAGAACTTTGACAGCCCGTGGGATTGGCCCTGGGGATGAGGGACGCTGCAGCTTATGGTGTAGCAATGGTCCAGTGATGGTGATAGTGACAGTTATGCTAAGGTCAGAGGGGTCTTTCTCCTAAACTGAGGTGGTGAAGGAGGACTGGTAAGGCGTGAACCTTAGCAATTCATATGCAGATAGGCAATGTATGCTCTGGACTGGGGTTCCCAAAGGCAGGCTAGCCATAGATCTCTAGTAACCAGCCCACTCTGCAACAGATGGAAGCACTCCTGAGACTTCTAAAAGCCAACAACACATGACAACCAAAGGGATACACACACACACCATTTAGGTTTTTGGTCTTCCTTAGTTCTTCTTGGGTAGTCATTGCATTAACTGAATCCAAATTTCCTTATTAGGTATTTGTATTTTCTTCCATTGTATGCTTTAAAAAAATGAGTACCCCTGACACCAGGATCTGAAAATGAGTCAGCACATCACCATGATCTTTGTAGGTTATTTTAAAGTTTTTTTTAAAAATAATTGCTAAACCTCTTACGATGTCTTCAATAAGAACTTCATAAATCAAGTCACCACTTGTCTCACTTGATAGCTATTTCTACATTTTATCTGAGAAAGGAAGCCTTGAGGAAGCACAAATTTCACTGTCTGCTTCCAGGGTTGTAGGAAATTAAAAAATGAGATAGCTACCCTATATTTTGTGCTTCCCCCAATTAATCCTGAATGATGTCTTTAATAGAAATGAAGAGAATAAAATTAGCTTTGGCATTTTGTTATGAAGTTAAGACATTGAAGGGAAATATCAGAGTGCCTATTCCAGTGAGGAGAGAAAAAAGGAATGACTCTCTGAACCTTGGGGCTGCAGTTGTTTTGACTATAATAATGAGGCTATTAACACAGGTGGGTGGTACTGATTGGAACCATACATGGTGTCCTTTTCAAGAGTCAGTCCGATTCATGGCACCTGCTCTGAATCCAGCCATTTTTTCAGGGCATACTATGAGTTACATGCTGAATTGGGTAAGCATAATCTAGCTCTCTCAAGTCCTTTGTAGAGCCATCTGAAAAATAAAACAACCAATGAAAATGCTCTCTGGTTAATGCTTCACATTAACCCTATAGAGTAGATATTATCATTTTCCCAATTTATGAATAAGGAAACTAAATCTGAGGCAGATCAAGTAACTTGTCCAAAATTGCAAGTTAGTAACTACAAAAGCTGTGCTTTTAGCCCAGGACTGTGGTATACCAGATTGTCTGAATTTCCCAGAATTGGTATGACTAAAATTTTTCAGTGGTGTCATAGAATCAGAGATCTTGCAACTAGAAGGGATCTCAAGAGATTATCTAATCCACCCATCTCTTTCCACAAATTAGAAAATTGAAGTTCAAATTGGGTAAGTGATTTGACCTCAGTCACATAGAAAATGATTGGCAGAGCTGGAACAAGAATGAAAGTTGGCAGGCACAGGAGGGACTCTCCCTAGGGAAGTGACCCTCCTCCCTAAGGCCACACAACTTAGAAGAGGAAGAGGAAGAATCTAGCAGCCAAGGCTCCTGCCACCTGGCCCAGGCCTATCCTCTTCTGCGAACTGTAAACCGGGATTGGAAAAGAGTTTTGTTGTTAATTTTAACAACTTCTAAATATATTTAGAATTTCCCCCAATTAATGCATGTAGGTAGCAAACCACAACAGTATTAGCAGTGTTTTTGACATATTATCAAGAGAAATTAGAAATATTTGCAAATCACATCAGAGTTGTTGAACATATCTCAAAATGTCATTTATACTCACTATTCTAAAATTAGAGTACTTGTTCATAACATTGATAAAGAAGCACATATGTTACTGTATCACAAATGTGTTTGTAAGAACATGTTATAACTATATTTCAATACTACTAATGTCTTTTGTAATCTCATGATTTTATTTTATTCATTTAAAGACTTTTCTCATATGGACGTGTTGGAATTCACCTGACCATCAAGAGGACAAGGGCATAAAACAGGTAAAAACCTCCTGCGCCATGGTAAACAGCACTCTCACTCAGACAAGACTAAATTTTGAAAGGGAGGCCCAAATTTTACCTGTACGATGACCACTTAGGTACCTAACCCTGAATTGTATCCCACAGCTTTAAAATAAAAATTGAGAAAAAAGAACTAACTTCTGTGTGTGAACAGTTCAACACAATCTCCTCACCATCACAGTACAATTCAGAGGTATTCTGAAATAGCAGACCATTTGTACATGTGGCTCAAGGTAGGAGCTAAAGCAATGCTGAAGGAGCTGGAATTATGTCATTAGTCAAACAAACCTCAGCCAAAAAAAGTAGTTTCTTTCTGCAGTAATTCCATAGGCTATTTGCTGTAATATCATCTGAGTCGTGGTGTGATTGGCCTGGGTAGGCTGAGTTCTGGCCCTCAGTAGGCAAGGATAAAGCAAGACCTAGTTCTTCATTCCGGCAAGAAATGATTGGCCCTGGGGTTGTGCCAAGAGCTTGACATCAAAATAACTTGTTAAAAACACATCAATCCATGTCCTATAAAACATTTCTATCAGTGTTGGACATTAGGGGTGGAAGAAGGGAATGCACTGAACTCTGGATACTTGAAGAATTTTCCTCACTAATACCGTCACCCTGTCCTTTACTGTCCCCTCCCTTCCCCTTTGCCGAATCTTTTCACATTGCAGTTGATCATACCGGGAAAGAATAAGAGCTTAGCCCTGGGATGAGCTTAAAACTGTGAAAAAAAATGTGCCTTCTATCAGAACTCCACCCATCTTGAACTACTTATTTTTAAGCCAAGAAAGGTTGCTTTGTGCATTAATTCAATGCATGAATTTCTATGTGTATAACTGTACCAGGATCTTTATATACATTATTTCCTTATCTGCATAGAAAACACTATCATTTTCATATAGAATAAATGTCTATAAGGCCAGGATGTAGCAACAGTACCTGTAAAAAAAGAGGAACAGCCTTATGTAAAGCCCTGGTGCAGTACTTCACAGTTTACACAACACTTCACAGATTACATGACACTTCACAAACATCATCTCAATTAATTTCCACAGGTCTGTCTGAGAGGTAGTTTTATCTCCACTTTAGATAGACAAAGAAACAAGGTCACATGCTTTGCCCAAGGTCACACAGGCAGCTAGCAGAATGGGTAACATTTGGACTTAGATCTTCTTTCATCAAGGCTCACACCACCCAACAGCTTCAGTTTCTTGCAGTATTAAGATATTTCTAGGTGGGAGAACAGAAGCAAAATCCTGTCTCACCAATGAATGTCATTCTCTTCCAAATCCTCAAATGCACATCTAGTTAAATGCCCAAAAATGAACCTGGAAATCAGTTCTTCCCATGATTGGATTTCAGCTTTATCCTCGTTCCCAACTGAACACAGATGGAGGATCCCTAATGGCCCAATGAAGGCTAAGGGACAAAGCAAGATCTTGTCCCAGCTACAAATGAGCTCGCTTTTCATCTGCGGATCACAACTTCACCAACCAGCAACAGAGCGCATGTTTCCATTTCAAAACTTCTGGGACATGCAATCACTGGGACCACAGAAGGGAAAAATCTGGTAGAAACAATTCTAAGAATTTTCCATTTAGAAGCACAGAAAATGAGCAACAGAGTAATTAAGGGAGTTATCATTAAAGGGTTCCTGCCAAACTTTTTCTCTGGAATTAACTGGTTCCCAAGGCAGTCTGATGCTGGAAATGGCCTGAATACACCTGTAAATACTCAACTGCTGGTGCAATTATGGGAGTTAGCTGACCATCTGTCATTTGGGGAAACAACTGCCTAATTGCATCTTTAACTGAGTATTTGCAGATGTGTTCAATACATGCAGAAGAGAAGGCCACTAGAAGCCATGACCATGAGCCTCATTATCACATTATGAAATCCTTCCACAGCAACAGAGAGGAGACCCGCGTGTCAGCAGCTTCCCCCAGGTCAGTCATTCTGGTTGGATGGAGAAGAACAGAATGGGAGAGAGAAAGAATGCAAACCAGGTTCTCCTCCAAGGGCCTAAGCAAGGCTTCTGGAATGATCATCCTCAATCAGGTTCATTTACTGCCAGAGAAGTGACCCCAAAGAGAGGACTAACTAGGGAAGGAGACGGAGGACAACTGTCTCCCCCACCTTCACACCTGGCATGAGACAATGCTAGTTCAACACACATGAAGTTTGGTTATATCTTCCAGAGCAGCCTTGCCTTCATTAACAATGCAACACATTGATTGAAATGTGACCATTGCTCTGAATTGCTAGATCTGCCCAGAAACATGATTTTTTTTTAAAAAATGATGGCAGAGCCCAAGATTTGACTTTAAAACCTCTTATTCTGCCGGGCTCGGTGGCTCAGCCTGTAATTCCGCGCCTTTGGAAGGCTGAGGTGAGTGGATTGCCTGAGGCTGCGGGCTTAAGACCCGCCTGGGCAGGCGAGACCTCATCTCTACAATAAATCAAAAAAATTAGCTGGGCGTGGTAGCGTACGCCTGCAGTTCCAGCTACTTGGAAGGCTGAGGCGGAAGGATCGCCAGAGCCCAGCAGGTCGAGGCTGTGCGACAGAGTGAGACTCC